>NC_143032.1:70760000-70925000 GCF_057628025.1 Oncorhynchus mykiss
CTCGAGAATCTATCGGCAGTTTTGTATGGCGCGATGTAGAGGTGAATCCAGGCCCTACAGTGCCTAGCTCCACTCCTATTCCCCAGGCGCTCTCTTTTGACGACTTCAGTAACCGCAATAGCCTTGGTTTCATGTATGTTAACATTAGAAGCCTCCTCCCTAAGTTTGTTCTATTCACTGTTTTAGCACACTCTGCCAACCCGGATGTTCTAGCTGTGTCTGAATCCTGGCTTAGGAAGACCACCAAAAATTCAGACATTTTAATTCCAAACTACAACATTTTCAGACAAGATAGAACTGCCAAAGGGGGCGGTGTTGCAATCTACTGCAAAGATAGCCTGCAGAGTTCTGTCCTACTATCCAGGTCTGTACCCAAACAATTTGAACTTCTACTTTTAAAAATCCACCTCTCTAAAAACAAGTCTCTCACCGTTGCCGCCTGCTATAGACCACCCTCTGCCCCCAGCTGTGCTCTTGACACCACATGTGAACTGATTGCCCCCCATCTTTCTTCAGAGCTTGTGCTGCTAGGCGACCTAAACTGGAACATGCTTAACACCCCAGCCATCCTACAATCTAAACTTGATGCCCTCAACCTCACACAAATTATCAATGAACCTACCAGGTACCTCCCCAAAGCCTTAAACACGGGCACCCTCATAGATATCATCCTAACCAACTTGCCCTCTAAATACACCTCTGCTGTTTTCAACCAAGATCTCAGCGATCACTGCCTCATTGCCTGCATCCGTAATGGGTCAGCGGTCAAACGACCTCCACTCATCACTGTAAAACGCTCCCTGAAACACTTCAGCGAGCAGGCCTTTCTAATCGACCTGGCCGGGGTATCCTGGAAGGATATTGATCTCATCCCGTCAGTAGAGGATGCCTGGATATTTTTTTTAAATTCCTTCCTAACCATCTTAAATGAACATGCCCCATTCAAGAAATTTAGAACCAGGAACAGATATAGCCCTTGGTTCTCCCCAGACCTGACTGCCCTTAACCAACACAAAAACATCCTATGGCGTTCTGCATTAGCATCGAACAGCCCCCGTGATATGCAGCTGTTCAGGGAAGCTAGAAACCATTATACACAGGCAGTTAGAAAAGCCAAGGCTAGCTTTTTCAAGCAGAAATTTGCTTCCTGCAACACTAACTCAAAAAAGTTCTGGGACACTGTAAAGTCCATGGAGAATAAGAACACCTCCTCCCAGCTGCCCACTGCACTGAAGATAGGAAACACTGTCACCACTGATAAATCCACCATAATTGAGAATTTCAATAAGCATTTTTCTACGGCTGGCCATGCTTTCCACCTGGCTACTCCTACCCCGGTCAACAGCACTGCACCCCCCACAACAACTCGCCCAAGCCTTCCCCATTTCTCCTTCTCCCAAATCTGCTCAGCTGATGTTCTGAATGAGCTGCAAAATCTGGACCCCTACAAATCAGCCGGGCTAGACAATCTGGACCCTTTCTTTCTAAAATTATCTGCCAAAATTGTTGCCACCCCTATTACTAGCCTGTTCAACCTCTCTTTCGTGTCGTCTGAGGTGCGGTCATCCCCCTCTTCAAAGGGGGTGACACTCTTGACCCAAACTGCTACAGACCTATATCTATCCTACCATGCCTTTCTAAGGTCTTCGAAAGCCAAGTCAACAAACAGATTACCGACCATTTCGAATCTCACCATACCTTCTCTGCTATGCAATCTGGTTTCAGAGCTGGTCATGGGTGCACCTCAGCCACGCTCAAGGTCCTAAATGATATCTTAACCGCCATCGATAAGAAACATTACTGTGCAGCCGTATTCATTGATCTGGCCAAGGCTTTCGACTCTGTCAATCACCACATCCTCATCGGCAGACTCGACAGCCTTGGTTTCTCAAATGATTGCCTCGCCTGGTTCACCAACTACTTCTCTGATAGAGTTCAGTGTGTCAAATCGGAGGGTCTGCTATCCGGACCTCTGGCAGTCTCTATGGGGGTGCCACAGGGTTCAATTCTTGGACCGACTCTCTTCTTTGTATACATCAATGAGGTCGCTCTTGCTGCTGGTGAGTCTCTGATCCACCTCTACGCAGACGACACCATTCTGTATACTTCTGGCCCTTCTTTGGACACTGTGTTAACAACCCTCCAGGCAAGCTTCAATGCCATACAACTCTACTTCCGTGGCCTCCAATTGCTCTTAAATACAAGTAAAACTAAATGCATGCTCTTCAACCGATTGCTACCTGTACCTACCCGCCTGTCCAACATTACTACTCTGGACGGCTCTGACTTAGAATACGTGGACAACTACAAATACTTAGGTGTCTGGTTAGACTGTAAACTCTCCTTCCAGACCCATATCAAACATCTCCAATCCAAAGTTAAATCTAGAATTGGCTTCCTATTTCGCGACAAAGCATCCTTCACTCATGCTGCCAAACATACCCTTGTAAAACTGACCATCCTACCAATCCTCGACTTTGGCGATGTCATTTACAAAATAGCCACCAATACCCTACTCAACAAATTGGATGCAGTCTATCACAGTGCAATCCGTTTTGTCACCAAAGCCCCATATACTACCCACCATTGCGACCTGTACGCCCTCGTTGGCTGGCCCTCGCTTCATACTCGTCGCCAAACCCACTGGCTCCATGTCATCTACAAGACCCTGCTAGGTAAAGTCCCCCCTTATCTCAGCTCGCTGGTCACCATTGCATCTCCCACCTGCAGCACACGCTCCAGCAGGTATATCTCTCTAGTCACCCCCAAAACCAATTCTTTCTTTGGCCGCCTCTCCTTCCAGTTCTCTGCTGCCAATGACTGGAACGAACTACAAAAATCTCTGAAACTGGAAACACTTATCTCCCTCACTAGCTTTAAGCACCAACTGTCAGAGCAGCTCACAGATTACTGCACCTGTACATAGTCCACCTATAATTTAGCCCAAACAACTACCTCTTTCCCTACTGTATTTAATTAATTTATTTATTTTGCTCCTTTGCACCCCATTATTTTTATTTCTACATTGCACATTCTCCCATTGCAAATCTACCATTCCAGTGTTTTACTTGCTATATTGTATTTACTTTGCCACCATGGCCTTTTTGCCTTTACCTCCCTTATCTCACCTCATTTGCTCACATCGTATATAGACTTGTTTATACTGTATTATTGACTGTATGTTTGTTTTACTCCATGTGTAACTCTGTGTCGTTGTATGTGTCGAACTGCTTTGCTTTATCTTGGCCAGGTCGCAATTGTAAATGAGAACTTGTTCTCAACTTTCCTACCTGGTTAAATAAAGGTGAAATAAAAATAAAATACAAAATAAATAGCAGCACCCACCCGTAGCACCCGATCCAGCAGGTATATTTCACTGGTCACCCCCAAAGTCAATTCTTCCTTTGGCCGCCTTTCCTTCCAGTTCACTGCTGCCATTGACTGGAACAAATTTCAAGAATCACTGAAGCTGGAGACTCATAACTCATAACTTTAAGCATCAGCTGACAGAGCAGCTCACAGATCACGGCACATGTACAGAGCCCATCTGTAAATAGCAAATCCAACTACCTCATCCCCATACTGTTATTTATAAAAACAAAAATAAAATGTAAATGGTCCTTTGCACCCCAGTATCTCTACTTGTACATTCATCTTCTGCACATCTATCACTCCAGGGTTTAATTGCCAACTTGTAATTAATTTGCCACTATGGCCTATTTACTGCCTTACCTCCCTTATCATTTGCACATACTGTATATATACTTTTCTATTGTGTTATCGACTGTATGTTTGTTGATTCCCATGTGTAACTCTGTGTTGTTGATTGTGGCCAGTTCGCAGTTGTAAATGAGAACTTGTTCTCAACTAGCCTACTTGGTTAAATAAAGGTGAAATTAAAAATAACCAGGTGTAATGCCACATCAATTTTAAAAGGAAGCTATCTATCTTAGCAACCAGGCGTAATGCCACATCAATTTTAAAAGGAAGCTATCTATTTTAGCAAGCAGGTGTAATACCACATCCCTTATAGCAGTAAGGGAATACCCCCCCTGAAATTGACAAAAAGGAATGGAAACTTATTGGCACCGTACGAAACATATACACAATGTACAATACCACTCAAATGGACGTCATTTCATTCAAATCTTATTGCAAATGCCAAGTGTCACACAGCAAAATTCCAATAGTTGGCGAGCGCGCTCCACGGTAAATGTTCATATTGCAAATGCACATCAAGTCAAGTTTTGAACATGTGATTTTTTTTTTCAAAAACATAGCACCCCCCTAAAGGCATTCAAAAATGTTTTTTAAAATGTGCTCCTGGTAACCCGTTCCAATCACCAGGCTGTCCATTTGCAATATTTTTCAATGGGCATTTACCATCACGAATTTGACATGCTCAAAAAAACTGCAGGAATGCGAAATTGACTGGCCCGATGAACTCGGGATGGCCGGGCAGTGATTCTGGTTCCTCTCCATCGCTCTTTGGTGTTGATTTCAGAATGTCAATTTGGTGATGGTCTATCACTGTTTAAACATATGACAAATGGACAAAAGTCAGCCAGCAAGTCACCGTCCATCAGTCAATTAGATATCATTCTGACACCAAACTGATACAAGATGACACCACACCCACTTTTTCCAACTCGTTTAGAAGCCAACTATCACATATTTCAGAGCAGGCCCAAAATTCACAGCGTCTAAACCATAATAAAAACATAAAACACATAGTTACGTTCTAGCTGCGGGTCCAGTTCTAACATTATGTGTAGGCCTAGTTGAGGCAACCCCGAATCCCAAGTTCCGAATCCCAAGAGATTATGGCAATGCCATTGCAGGCTTTGTGTGTCTTTAAGCCCCGCACTGTGTCACGCCATCCTTGCTGTGTGTGTGTGTGAGAGAGAGTTTTTTCTTTGACATCTGTTGGGAGAAATGACTGATTTACAGTTCATGAGAGTTGCCTAAACACATATGAAGTTTTGGAAACATCTGACCTTTTTAACCCTTCGAAACTGCCACTCTGACCCCAATTTAAGGCACTTCTGGTTGACACAGGAAGCTAAAAGAAAATATATATCCTGATTGGGGTGTCCTCTTACAGAATCCCGAGTTCAAAGTCTTTACGTTAAGAATTGACTGATCTACACAGGGTTGAATGCATTGAGTTTCACAAACTGCAGATTTGGTATATCAAAACACATTTAGGGTGAATTTAATCACATCTGGTTGATCCAGGAAGCTTAGAATCAACACAGGTAGACCTCATAGTGGCTTGATGAATTGTCATCAAAAACAGGTTCATAAGGCATTCATAACCCACATCGGCTTCAGATTGAATTTAGGGGAGCAGGCAATGTATTCCTATGGGGAGAGATGTCATTGTAATCTGTGAGATGAAAAAACCCTGTTTTCACTGTTAATGGTCAATGCCACACGGTCAAGGTTAGGCTTGCACAGATTGAGAGGACCTTAAGAACATTCCTGTGGTTGAATTGTCCTTCTACCCCTAACGGTTCCACCACTGTCCCCCAAAAGCACCTGAAATTTAGGGAAAGGATTCATTTTGGGACTTCTTTTTTACACGGTCGCTGCGCTCAGAGCGAGCTACGGTCAAGCGGGGCATCTCGTTGAACTCGGCACGGCCAAGAGACTATGGGAATGCCATTTTTAGTGTTGATTTCAGTCTGTCATTTTGGTGATGGTTCATCACTGTTTAAACATATTGCAAATGGACAAAAGTCAGCCAGCAAGTCACCGTCCATCAGTCAATTAGATATCATTCTGACACCAAACTGATATCATCTGACACCAAACCCACTTTTTCCAACTCATTTAGAAGCCAACTATCACATATTTCAGAGCAGGCCCATAATTCACAGAGCCTTCAGTTGAAACCATAATAAAAACATAAAACACGTAGTTACGTTCAACTGCGGGTCCAGTTCTGACATTATGTGTAGGCCTATGAGGCGACCTGGAATCCCGAGTTTCGGCTCGATAGGTCATTCGATGCCCGAGCAACGACCTTGATTGTTGCTGACAATCCACTTTTTCCAGGCTATGAGCTATCGGACAGAAACGTTAGTGTCTGTCTCTATGGGCCGAGGTGGTTTCAGTGCACCTAGTCTTGCGACTTTTCTAAATGTCGTCATTTTCATGATGGTCAAAATGAATTGAAGTTATTGTAAATGTACGTGGCTGTTTTTCGGTCTGAGAACCTTCTAGAGCCACATAACTCACCGTGCACTATCAACTTGAGCTCTAGAACAGGTTTCTAAAGTTCACAGCTCTAGGTCTGACTGTTCTTTGATAGTTCGAACGAAGGTAACTATTGCAGGCTTTGTGTGTCTCTAAGCCCCACACTGTGTCACTCCATCCTTGCTGTGTGTGTGTGAGTTTTTCTTGGAAATCTGATGGAATAAATTACTGATTTACAGTTCCTGAGGGTTGCCTAATCACACATATGAAGTTTTGAAAATATCTGACCTTTTTTAACCATTCAAAACAGCACCTATGACCCCAATTTAAGGCACTTCCGGTTGACAGCTGAAAGTGAACACATATCCTCTTTGGAGTAGGCTCTTACAGAATTTTGAGTTTTAAGTCTTTACGTTAAGAACTGACTGATTTACAAAGGGTTGAATGAGTGTGTGTGATTTCAGAAAATCACAGAAAATCACAGAAATCTCGCAGAGCTCCGAAATCTACCTTAATGGATTCATCTGAACATGCCACAACTGGATCTGTAACTCTTTTTTTTGTATTTTTTGGAGCATCACCAATTGTACATTGTACATTTTCTCTTAAATTACTATATATAAATGTCTGGTTCTTTTTTTCCTGACACCGTAGGTTCATGTACTTTGACATGAAGCAGTCAAATTAGCGCTCTATTTTATTTTTTGACCTTTAATCCCAGAAAAATGTCCTTAACTCAAAAAACGTTGAGGCCTAGACACCATCTTTTTCGGGGCTAGCAGCCCATTAGTCCAAACCTATGCTCACCAAGTTTCGTCTTCAAAGTCTTTTCCGTTTAGGAGAAATGGCCATGACGTGATTGGTGATGTTTTGTATATTTGCAATGAGATTCCATTCGCCATCTGGTGGAATTTACCGGGACAGCGGAAAAATGACCAAAATGTGAAAATGTTATAAAACGGAAACCGAATGTCCGAGAGACTTCGTCGATGACTTCCCGGAAGATCTGGCCCCGGTGCACGGCCCTCCGCCGTCGGCAAATTTTACAAAAATTTGCGGACGTCTAGTAAGGGACCGTACATTTGCAATATGGAGTAACTTATCGATCATACAGCAAATGCCGAAAAGTGCCCTTTAGCAACCAAAATAAACATAACTTATAACAGGAGTCTATCTGTCTTAGCAAGCAGGTACAATACCACATCCCTTATAAAAGGAGTCTATCTCTCTTAGCAAACAGGTGTTATACCACATCACTTACTAACATGCCATTTCAGTTCTATATATTTCTCATTTTCCTTGATCTTTTTTTACCTCGCTTTCAATACACACATGCACTCACATTGGCATGAACACACACACCTGTAGGGGTAAAAAAAGGGGTAAGGGGGAGCTCCAGGGCTCTCCCCAGGAATGCAACCCAGCACATGGAGTTACTGCCGGGGTTACTCAGGGCATCAGAGCAGGGTGGCCTGGATGGCATTCAAACAGATACACAGACAAGTACCCCTAAATACAATAACTGTTGGTCTGAACTCGACAAAAAATGCTGAACATGTTCTTTCCCTAGCTTAAACTGGTAAAGGTCACAGTGAAACAATCTATTGCTGTCTCACGTCTGCATTAGCCATTCATCCATGTTTGTCAGACGTCAAATTTCAAAGTGTTTAAGGTTAAATTTAGGCATTAACTCAGAAATGTTAAGGTAAGGGCATTAACGCTGAATGGTTAATCTAAGGGTTAAGGTTTGGGATAGGCTTAAAACAAAAATATCAAAAACAGCTTTCTATGGCAGGATTCAAACATGCAACCTTTGGCACCAGAGGCCTTAAGATTTAGGTAACAGCGCTCACTTTTCCCCCTAGTGGCTGGTTTCCATGTCATCTCCCGACATCCTAAGACATGGACTTTTAACTTGTAACTTGTAACACATGTGACCTGACTGCACAGTACTCTACATCCTTCTATGTTGGTAGCCATGAATTGCTTTGAAAGGCTGGTCATGGCTCACATCAACACCATCGTCCCAGAAACCCTAGACCCACTCCCAGAAACCCTAGACCCACTCACATACCTCCCCAACAGATCCACAGATAAAGCTACTTCAATCTCACTCCACACTATCCTTTCCAAACCTGGACAAAACGAACACCTATGTGAGAATGCTGTTTATTGACTACTGCTCAGTGTTCAACACCATGGTGCCCACAAAGCTCATCACTAAACTAAGGACCCTGGGACTTAAACACCTCACTCTTCAACTGGATCCTGGACTTCCTGATTGGCCACCACCAGGTGATAAGGTTAGGCAACAACACATCTGCCATGCTGATCCACAACACTGGGGTCCCTCTGGGGTCCGTGGTTAGTCCCCTCCTGTAATCCCTGTTCACCCACAACTGCGTGGCCAAACACGACTCCAACACCACCATTCAATTTGTTGACGACACAACAGTGTTAGGCCTGATCATCAACAGCGACGAGACAGCCTGTAGGGAGGAGGTCAGAGACCTGGCAGTGTGGTGCCAGGACAACAACCTCTCCCTCAATGTGAGCAAGACAAAGGAGATGATCGTGGACTACAGGAAAAGCCGGGCTGAACAGGCCTCCATTATCATCGACAGGGCTGTAGTGGAGCAGGTCGAGAGTTTCAAGTTCCTTGGTGTCCACATCACCAACAAACTATCATGCTCCAAACACACCAAGACAGTTGTGAAGAGGGCACGACAACAACTTTTCCCTCTCAGGAGACTGAAAAGATTCGTCATTGGTCCCCTGATCCTCAAAAAGTTCTACAGCTGAACCATCGAGAGCATCCTGACCGGTTGCATCACAGCCTGGTATTGCAACTGCTTGGCATCTGACTGTAAGGCACTACAGAGGGTAGTGTGTACGGCCAGTTACATCACTGGGGCCAAGCTTCCTGCCATCCATACTAGGCGTGTTAGAGGAAGGCCCCAAAAATTGTCAAAGACTCCAGTCACCCAAGTCATAGACTGTTCTCTCTGCCACCGCACAGCAAGCTGTACCGGAGCGTCAGGTCTAGGACCAAAAAGCTCCTTAACAGCTTCTACGCCAAAGCAATAAGGCTGGTGAACAATTAATCAAATGGCCACCCAGACTATTGACCTCCCCCCAGTGACCCCTAATAACATATACAAATTACTTTGACTAACCTGTACCCCCGCACATTGGCTCGGTACTGGTACCCCCTATGTATAGCCTCATTGTTGTTATTTTATTGTAACTTTTTAAATGTTTTAATTTTATTTTGACTTTAGTTTATTTAGTAAATATCTTAACTCTATTTCTTGAACTGTTTTGTTGGTTAGCAAGCATTTCACTGTAAGGTCTACAGCTGTTGTATTTCAGCGCACGTGACAAATAAAATTTGATTTGATTATAAAACGACCCTGCAGGTCTCTCTTCTCCTCTCCTCCTACACATGAGGAGTGTCCTTGGTGTGGTATGGTGTAACATACTTATTTCCTCTCTGGACCCTTCAACCTAGCATGGGCTTCAAGCCCTTCTGTGGTACAATGTGCCCTATGTGCTTGACCGACAGATGGCCGTTACAAACACACACATACACATCCTATCACATGAGACCCACATGAAAGGAAGCTAGCCACAGTCACGCATTCACTCTCAGTACATGCAAACACACTCATTCGTAGGCACAGACATATACTTCCACATGCATTCACACACACATGATCATGATCACTCACACACCTCAAACATAATCACACACGCATGCGTTTAACGTGTTATGGCAGCAATCCTCTTAACGGGATAATTTTATAATCAATCCTCAGGTTGTTTTTAAAACATATAATCGATAATATATCAACTGCAAATGTCTTTATCAGTAGGAGAGGGAAAAGCAATGGCTGTCCAAACTCTGTTGCGCGAGCAAAACTCATGCGACCACTTGACGCGATGTTATCTTTCTGGCTGATTTTTCAAAATAAAAGCCTGAAACTATGTCTGAAGACTGTTGAAACCTTGAGGAAGCGATGGGAAAAGGAATCTGGTTGATATCCCTTTAAATGGAGCAGAGCGAGGCTATGGAACCTGGAGTTTTCAAAATAGAAGCCACTTCCTGGTTTGATTTTCCTCAGGGTTTCGCCTGCAATATCAGTTCTGTTATACTCACAGACAATATTTTACACTTTAGAGTGTTTTCTATCCAATACTAATAATAATATGCATATATTAGCAACTGAGACTGAGGAGCTGGCCATTTACAATGGGCACCTTTTCATCCAAGCTACTCAATACTGCCCCTGCAGCCATAAGAAGTTAAACCAGTGCTCTCACACACTATCCTTCACACCACATTAACTGCTCACACATATCTCACACACATTCTACAACACTTACATGGAAGGACAGAGCACTAACCATAACATTGGTTGGTTGGGAAAGGTCCGTAATTAAGCATTTCACTGTTAGTCTACACCTGTTGTTTACGAAACACGCAACAAATACAGTTTGATTTGACAAGCGTGGTGTGTACAGCAGTAGTTATATAGGATGAGCCATGACTAGGATACATTATATACATATAAAATGGGTAAAACTGTATATAAACATTATTAAAGTGACCAGTGTTCAATGACAATGTACATACAGTAGCAGCGGTCTGTACATATAGTAGCAGCAGGTTAGAGTACTGGTAGTCGCAGGCTAGTGACAGTGTCTAAGGTTCAGGGCAGGGTACTGGGCGGAGGCCGGCTAGTGATGACTTTCTAAGACACCAACTGCTGTAGATGTCCTGGAGGGCATGCAGATGTCCTGGGGGGTGGGTGGTGCAGTTGATGTACAAGGTGGTGATACAGTCTGACAAAATGCTCTCAATTGTGCATCTACAGAAGTTTGTGAGGATCTTAGGGGCCAAGACAAATTTCTTCAGCCTTCTTTAGTCCATGATCAGCTCCTTCTTTTTGTTGACGTTTAGGGAGAGTTTATTTTTCCTGCACCACTCCACCAGGGCTCCGTGTAGTCTGTCTTGTCGTTGTTAGTAATCAGGCCTACCACTGTTGTGTCGTCAGCAAACTTAATGATTGAGTTGGATACATTATGGTCACACAATCATAGGTGAACAGGGAATAAAGGAAGGGGCTGAGCATGCACCCCTGTGGGGCCCCCTTGTTGACGATCAGTGCCGCAGAGGTATTTTGCCCAACTTCACCACCTAGGGCCAGCCCATCAGGAAGTCTAGGACACAGTTGCACAGGGATGGGTTCAGACCCAGGTCTCTGAGCTTAGTGATAAGCTTGGAGGGCGACTATGGTGTTGAAGGCTGAGCTGTAGTTGATGAACAGCATTCTTACATACAGTATGTATTCTTCTTGTTCAGGTGGGATAGGGCAGTGTGCAATGTAATGTCGATTGCGTCATCCGTGGATCTTTGGCGGTATGCAAATTGTATTGCGCAGAGGGTGTCGGGTAAGGTGGAGGTGATATGATCCTTAACTAGTTTCTCAAAGCACTTCATGATGACAGAAGTGAATGCTACGGGGCAATACTCATTTTGTTCAGTTACCTTCGCTTTCTTGGGTACAGGAAAAATTGTGGACATCTTGAAGCAAGTGGGGACAACAGACTGGGATAGGGAGAGATTGAAAATGTCCCTAAACACACCAGCCAGCTGGTCTGCACAAGCTCTGAGGCTTCGGCTTGAAATGTTGTCTGGGCCGACAGCCTTTGCGAGAAATAACATACTTGAATATCTTACTCACGTCGGCCACAGAGATCGAGAGCACCCAGTCTAGCTTCTCCAGAAGCGTGGCGTCGGTGTCCTCGATGTGGCTGGCTTTCCCCTTTATAATCCGTGATTGTCGGGAGTTCCTCCCACATGTGTCTTGTGTCTGAGCCATTGAATTGAGACTCCAATTTGTCCTTGCACTGTCATTTTGCAGTTTCTCTGTTTGTCTGCTACCTCCAGGCAGGCTATACAGGCCTTTGCAAAGAAATTCTCGTGCTGAACCACTGAAGGCCAGACTGGGTCAATACAATCGCATCCTTTACGGTCTTTTATTCTTAGAAGTGAAGTACATTGTCAGTATAGGAAGTTATATTATGAGCAGAGTGTACTTACTCATCCTATGATACAAATGTATTCCATTCCTGCTTTAAGATGTTTTGTCTTTTTACATTGATCACTACAAAAGATGCTCACTTCAGTTCAACTAAAATGTAATTGATCATGTAGATACTGGATAGTATACTGCACGTAACATAACACAGCACCAAACACTGCATGGGAGGTGAGAACAAATGAAAACTAAAGTGTGTGTGTGTGTCTTACCTCAGCGTCCTTGTTCTGTACATCATAGGTTCTCTGGATAGTATGCAATGACGTCACACTGAGCTCCATCCGTCAGCAGAAGCTCCAATACCAACACCAGCTTCTCCGACGTCACCTAGGCAATGTAAATAGAAGGGAAGAGTTATTTGTGGGTCTCAAAATGATCAACAACATCAGTATGATTTACATGACCACATGCACTCGCACACACACACACACACACACACACACACACACACACACACACACACACACACACACACACACACACACACACACACACACACACACACACACACAGGGAAGCATTAAGCGTACAGCTAACAAACACCTGTAATAATCATCATCCCGACTACAGTATTCACAGGAAAATGTGCCATACAGATCAAGTCAACCTCCACAACATACAGTACTACAATTCCAGTACAATATCCGTATCGGGAGACATTTAATTTTGTTTGAGGGGTATTTTATAAAAACATTGATTATGGATTTTGGCAACGCCCTTTATCTACTTCCCCAGAGTCAGATGAACTTGGATACCATTTGGATATGCAGTTTTTATCTGCGTCTAGTGTGAAGGAAGTTAGATGTAGTTTCATGACCCAATGCTAACTAGCTTAGCACAAAGACTGAAAGTCTTCGGGTCCAGCTAGAACGCTATTAAAATACTAGAGGTAAACATTGGCGGAATGTTAGAGAAAGGTTGGGGGAGTGTTAGGGAAAGGTTGGTGGAGTGTTAGGGAAACATTGAGGGAATGTCAGGGAAACGTTGAGGGAATGTTAGGGAAACGTTGGGGGAATGTTATATTTTGAAGCCGAGCGGTGATTGAGGAAGGCGGAGGAGTTATTCCGTAGACTGAGTGAAAGAGACAGTGAAAACAGCTCTTATTAAAACACCACACCTTGGGGAGATGATGAGTCTTCTAAATCTATCAACAGCACACAGCCACAAGTGAAAGAAGGAACATCTTTGATTAAAGTTATTCTCTGCTCATGCCCAAAACTTTAGGACCATGAAATATTATTCAATGGAAAAAGAGAGCAGGTTTCCATTCATTACTAAATAAGTTCTAGAACAGAGGAAGATAGGAAAGATAGGAAAGAGACGATTAAAGGAAGAATATGTTAGATATGTTCAGTTCTAAGTTTGCACTGTTGTAGTGTTGATTAATGATGTGTTATGATGAGATGTGGTATTCTGTGATAATATACAGAAAGGGCCTCCAGAGTGACGCCCCCACGGTGCTGTGAGCTGTGCCCAGCCTTGCCTGCCTCTCCCTGGGATAGACCAAACACATATTTCCCAGCTCTTGTTCTCTCAAATAGGCTCCATAGAGACAGGTATGAAAATTGATCTGTGTCTGTGTGTGTGTATTTGTATACACACACACACACACACCTAGATATGCAACTTTTCTAATACATTTCTCCTCTCCTGTTCATATTTTTCACTCCTCCAACCATGGTATCCACAACCAGAGGCTGGCAAAACCTCAAGTCAAACAAATACAGTATAGCCTACACCAGGGTTCCCCATCAGGTTGAGAGTTATCAGTAGCTCGTAGCCCACCTATGAGTAGCTCGCCTAACAATTCTGAACGTACATGCATTTTTCACTTGTTCCACTGCAAACTGCCATAAACAAATCTCACAAGTATCAGACACCGCAAGTTCCCAGCTATTATCTAATCAACGTAACATTGACGTTATCCCACCCCTGGTTAGCCACTATTGGCTTCAAACGCCAAACCTAATACAATATCTGCCAATTAATTTCCAGCAATATTGCCTCTGTCTGTGTGGTGCGTGTGTTTGTCTATCACTCCATGTTTAGCCAGTTGATGTGAAAACTACCTTGTGGGTTGACAGAAATTATTTCCTCAAAATCTTCCCAGTTAACTGAAAGGTAGGTTTACCTGGCAGAAGTATATCATGAGTAAGTATAGAATTTGTATATATTATTTGGTATTTGTTCACATTGCCATGAAATGAGCAACAGCAGCAGTACAGAACCATCGCTAAACCAGCACGTTAGAAGGCACATTCCTCACTCACTAGATTCACAATTAAAAGGTCAGATGCACTATTAAAGAGGAATTACACAAAAAAATGTAAATGTGTTAGTTTTCTTTCAGACATAAAAAAAATGGTATTCTGATCTGATTTATGCATGGACATGGCCTCAGAACAGGGATCTCCAAACTTTTCTAGCATGAGAGATAAATACAACATGTCACGAGCTACTCATTTTTTGGAGACCCCTGCCTCAAAACATCCCATTTCGTTGTTTCTCTGTAATTCTTTGCAAGTGAAAAACGAAACAAACATAAAACCAGGAAAAATATAAAAAACCTAATTTGGCAAAATATTAAATAGAATTTGTGGGGAAAAACAAATATTTTTATAGAGCTCTCCTTTGAGTTACTAATTAATCATCATTTTACCAAGTACATTGACAGAAAACAGTGTACTACTTTCTCTGGTACACTAAGGACAAGGGAAGAGGATAAGAGAAGAATGTGCCTATTTGAAAGCTAGACAAAAATGTGCAGCTCAGGACATGTTCTTTTTTTAAGTAGCTCTCGTGCTTGAAAAGGTTGGAGATCCCAGGCCTACACACTGACAGTAATATATTGTGGATAGTCTGCACATAGATCTCTCAATTCAATTTCAATTCAAGGGCTTTATTAGCATGGGAATCTTTTCCATAATTTTGCCAAAGCAAGTGAAATAGATAAACAAAATTGAAATAAACAATAACAAATTTACAGTAAACATTACTTGCAAAAGTTACAAAATAATAAAGACATTTCAAATGTCATAGTATGTCTATATATTGTGTTGTAATGATGTTGTAACGGTTTTCTTGGTGAGAAGGAGAGTCGGACCAAAATGCAGCATGTAGATTGCGATCCATGTTTTAATGAACAAACGTAAAACACGAATCAATGCAAACACTACAAAAATAAAGAACGTGATGAACGTAACGAAAACCTAAAACAGCCTATCTGGTGAAAAACACATAGACAGGAACAATCACCCACAAACACACAGTGAAACCCAGGCTACCTAAATATGGTTCCCAATCAGAGACAATGACGAACACCTGCCTCTGACTGAGAACCATATCAGGCTGAACATAGAAATAGACAAACAAGACATGAAACATAGAATACCCACTCAGATCACACCCTGACCAATCAAAACATAGAAAATACAAAGTAAACTATGGTCAGGGCGTGACAGTACCCCCCCCCCCAAGGTGCGGACTCCGGCCGCAAAACCTGAACCTATAGGGGAGGGTCTGGGTGGGCATCTGTCCGCGGTGGCGGCTCTGGCGCTGGACGTGGACCCCACTCCATGACAGTTTTAATCCCCCTCCTAAACGTCCCTAAATAGGTTACCCACCACAATGATAACATGGGACAGAGGGACAGCTCGGGACAGAGGTAACTCAGGACAGATAGGTAGCTCAGCACTGAGAGGAAGCTCAGCACTGAGAAGAAGCTCAGCACTGAGAAGAAGCCCAGGCAGGTAGTAGAAACTACCAGAACCTGGCTGGCTGGCGGTTTCAGCAGATCCTGGTCGACTAGCAGATCTGGGAGAATCTGGTCGACTGGCGGATCTGGGAGAATCTGGTCGACTGGCGGATCTGGGAGAATCTGGTCGACTGGCGGATCTGGGAGAATCTGGTCGACTGGCGGATCTGGGAGAATCTGGTCGACTGGCGGATCTGGGAGAATCTGGTCGACTGGCGGATCTGGGAGAATCTGGTCGACTGGCGGATCTGGGAGAATCTGGTCGACTGGCGGATCTGGGAGAATCTGGTCGACTGGCGGATCTGGGAGAATCTGGTCGACTGGCGGATCTAGGAGAATCTGGTCGACTGGCGGATCTGGGAGAATCTGGTCGACTGGCAGATCTGGGAGAATCTGGACGACTGGCAGATCTGAGAGAGTCTGGACGACTGGCAGATCTGGAAGAGTCTGGACGACTGGCAGATCTGGAAGAGTCTGGTCGACTGGCAGATCTGGAAGAGTCTGGACGACTGGCAGATCTGGAAGAGTCTGGACGACTGGCAGATCTGGAAGAGTCTGGACGACTGGCAGATCTGGAAGAGTCTGGACGACTGGCAGATCTGGAAGAGTCTGGACGACTGGCAGATCGGCAGATCTGGAAGAGTCTGGACGACTGGCAGATCTGGAAGAGTCTGGTCGACTGGCAGCTCTGTCTGCTCCATGCTGACTGGCTGCTCCATGCTGACTGGCAGCTCTGGCTGCTCCATGCTGATTGGCTGCTCCATGCTGACTGGCTGCTCCATGCTGACTGGCTGCTCTATGCTGACTGGCTGCTCTGGCTGCTCCATGCTGACTGGCTGCTCTGGCTGCTCCATGCTGACTGGCTGCTCCATGCTGACTGGCTGCTCCATGCCGACTGGCGGCCCTGGCTGCTCCATGCTGACTGGCGGCCCTGGCTGCTCCATGCTGACTGGCGGCCCTGGCTGCTCCATGCTGACTGGCGGCCCTGGCTGCTCCATGCTAACTGGTGGCCCTGGCTGCTCCATGCTAACTGGCAGCTCTGGCGGCTCCTTGCAGACTGGCAGCTTTGGCGGCATCCTGCAGACAGGCAGCTCTGGCGGCTCCTTGCAGACTGGCAGCTCCATGCAGACTGGCAGCTCCATGCAGACTGGCAGCTCCTTGCAGACTGGCAGCTCCTTGCTAACTGGCAGCTCTATGCTAACTGGCAGCTCTATGCTAACTGGCAGTTCTGAACAGGCGGGAGACTCCGGCAGCGCTGTAGAGGCGGAAAGCTCTGACAGCGCTAAACAGGCGGGAGACTCCGACAGCGCTGGAGAGGAGGAGGGCTCCGACAGCGCTGGATAGGCGAGGCGCACTGTAGGCCTGATGCGTGGTACTGGCACTGGTGGTACTGGGCCAAGGACACGCACAGGAAGCCTGGTGCGGGGAGCTGCTACCGGAGGGCTGGGGTGTGGAGGTGGTACTGGAAAAACCGGACCGTGCAGGCGCACTGGAGCTCTTGAGCACCGAGCCTGCCCAACCTTACCTGGTTGAATGCTCACGGTCGCCCTGCCAGTGCGGCGAGGTGGAATAGCCCGCACTGGGCTATGCAGGCGAACCGGAGACACCGAGCGCAAGGCTGGTACCATGTAAGCCGGCCCAAGGAGACGCACTGGGGACCAGCTGCGTAGAGCCGGCTTCATGGCATTAGGCTCGACGCTCAATCTAGCCCGGCAGACACGCGGAGCTGGAATATACCACACCGGGCTATGCACCCGCACTGGAGACACCGTGCGCACCACTGCATAACACGGTGCCTGTCCGGTCTCTCTAGCCCCCCGGTAAGCACAGGGAGTCTGCTCAGGTCTCCTACCTGGCATAGCCATACTCCCTGTTAGCCCCCCCCCAAGACATTTTTGGGGCTGCCTCTCAGGCTTCCATCCGCGTCGCCGTGCTGCCTTCTCATACCAGCGCCTCTCTGCTTTCACCGCCTCCATTCTACGGTAACCCTCCTCGCACTGCTCCAGCGAATCCCAGGCGGGCTCCGGCACTCTCCCTGGGTCGGCCGCCCACCTGTCGATCTCCTCCCAAGTAGTATACTCCATACTGTACTCCTCCTTGGGCTGTTCCTGTTGTTTCTTCTCCCGCTGCACCTTAGTGCGGCTACACTCCCCTGGTTTAGCCCAGGGTCCTCTCCCGTCGAGGATTTCCTCCCATGTCCAGAAATCCTTATTGCGCTTCTCCTCGCGCTGCTCCTGCCTGTTGACACGCTGCTTGGTCCTTTTGTGGTGGGTGATTCTGTAACGGTTTTCTTGGTGAGAAGGAGAGTCGGACCAAAATGCAGCATGTAGATTGCGATCCATGTTTTAATGAACAAACGTAAAACACGAATCAATGCAAACACTACAAAAAATAAAGAACGTGATGAACGTAACGAAAACCTAAAACAGCCTATCTGGTGAAAAACACATAGACAGGAACAATCACCCACAAACACACAGTGAAACCCAGGCTACCTAAATATGGTTCCCAATCAGAGACAATGACGAACACCTGCCTCTGACTGAGAACCATATCAGGCTGAACATAGAAATAGACAAACAAGACATGAAACATAGAATACCCACTCAGATCACACCCTGACCAATCAAAACATAGAAAATACAAAGTAAACTATGGTCAGGGCGTGACAGATGTGCAAATAGTTAAAGTATGAAAGGGGAAATAAATAAACATATGGATTGTATTTACAATGGTGTTTGTTATTCAATGGTTGCCCTTTTCTTGTAGCAACAGGTCGCAAATCTTGCTGCTGTGATTGGACACTGTTATTTTACCCAATAAATATAGGAGTTGATAAAAAATTTTAAAAATCAATTCTTTGTGGGTCTGTGTAATCTAGGGGAAATGTGTGTCTCTAATATGGCCATACATTTGGCAGGAGGCTAGGAAGTGCAGCTCAGTTTCCAAATAATTGTGTGGGCAGTGTGCACATAGCCTGTCTTCTCTTGAGAGCCAGGTCTGTCTATGGCAACTTTTCTCAACAGCAAGGAAATGCTCAATGAGTCTGTACATAGTCAAAGCTTTACTTAATTTTGGGTCAGTCACAGTGGTCAGGTAGTCTGCCACTGTGTACTCTCTGTTTAGGGCCAAATAGCATTCTAGTTTGCTCTGTTTTTTTGTTAATTCTTTCCAATGTGTCAAGTAATTATCTTTCTGTTTTCTCATGATTTGGTTGGATCTAATTGTGTTGGTGTCCTGGGGCTCTGTGGGGTCTGTTTGTGTTTATGAACAGAGCCCCAGGACCAACTTGCTTAGGGGACTCTTCTCCAAGTTCACCTCTCTGTAGGTAATGGCTTTGCTATGGAAGGTTTGGGAATCGCTTTCTTATAGGTGATTGTAGAATTTAACTCTTCTTTTCTGGATTTTGCTAATTACAGTGTATCGGCCTAATTATTTTCTGCATTAATTATTAATTATATTTTACGTTGTACACAGAGGATATTTTTGCAGAATTCTGCATGCAGAGTCTCAACTTGGTGTTTGTCTCATTTTGGTTGGTGAGCGGACCCCAGACCTCACAACCATAAAGGGCTTCCCATAATGGGTTCTATAACTGATTCAAGTATTTTTTGCCAGATCCTAATTGTTTAGTCAAATGTTATATTCCTTTCGATGGCATAGAAGGCCCTTCTTGCCTTGTCTCTCAGATTTTCCACAGCTTTGTGGAAGTTACCTGTGGCGCTGACGTTTAGGCCGAGGTATGTATGGTTTTTGTGTGCTCTAGGGCAACGGTGTCTAGATGGAATTTGTATTTTTGGTCTTGGCAATTGGACATTTTATGCAACACCATTATTTTATTTTCACTAAGATTTACTGTCAGGGCCCAGGACTGACAGAATCTGTGCAGAAGATCTAGGTGCTGCTGTAGGCCCTCCTTGGCTGGGGACAGAAGTGTCAGATCATCAGAAAACAGTAGAAATTTGACTTCAGATACTAGCAGGGTGGGTGGGGCTTACGCTGCATCCCTGTCTCACACAATGGCCCTGTGGAAAGAAATATGTGTGTTTTAACCACACACTTTTGTGTACATGGATTTTATAATGTTGTATGTTTTTCCCCCAACACCACATTCCATCAATTTGTTTAGCAGACCCTCATGACAAATTTAATCAAAAGCTTTTTTGACGTCAAATAAACATCAAAATACTTTGTTTTGGTTTGTTTATTTGTTAATTGGGGGGTGCAGGGTGAATACATGGTCTGTTGCACAGTCATTTGGTAAAAAGACCATTTGACATCTCTGTCTGTCTGTTTTTCTGTCTTGCTCTCCTCACCTCACCACTCCTCCATTTTGTGAGAACTGACTGTTAGGTCCCTCCATTTTGTGAGAGGTGACTGTTAAGTCCCTCCATATTTAAAGGTCTCTGAGAGGCCCACCCATTATCCTCTTCTCTGCCAGGGAACCTTTGAAAAGCCAGAGGAATCTGGTCATAAAACCCCTAATATCTCTCTCTCTCTCTCTCTCTGTCTCTCTCTCTCTCTCTCTCTCTCTCACACACACTCTCTCACACTCTCTCTCACTCTCTAACTCTCACTCTCTCACTCTCTCTCACACACTCTCTCTCTCACTCTCTCTCTCACTCTCACATGCACGAGCACACAAAGTCAAGCATACGCACGAACACACACACAATATGTGTGAGTGGTTCACGTGAGCTTATGTGTAGGGCCAAGACAGGGGATAGGTTTCCCACTCTAGTGGGGAAATGCTTTCAACACAAGACTATTGAGGCTATTGTTAGTCTCAGCCCTGACCGAGGGATGAGATCAAACACTGCGTGTGTGTGTGTGTGTGTTCTGTGTGTACGTTTGAGTGTTGCAGAGCCACTTAGCACCATGATCTGTTGGTCTTTGTGGTCTGCTTCAACTCCTCCAAATGAAAGAGACATTTCATCCATCCTTCCATTCCATATATCCTACATCTCTCAACACTCCACAACTCCTTCTCCAAAATGAACACAAATAAACACTTGGTATGAACCCCCCCCCCCCCCCCCCCCAATATCTTAATTTTCCTGTTTATGTCCCCCTCTAAAGTGGTTAGTTAGTCCCATCGTGTAGCCCTCTAGCCTTGTCTAAAATTGGGTTTCAGCCTCATCAGCTCAAAACAGCTGGACTAGGGGAACCATCATCATTCATTTTGTAGTGTGATTTGGTGTTTGGGATATTAGTGAAACATGATTTAATATCCACTGATATCAAACATGCAGATTGGTGTCTCCACACACAGGGGCACAGTGAAATCCCAGAATAAGAAGGCACCATGACAGATGAGACTGCCCTAATACACTAATAACTAGGGTAATAAGTAATAAGTAGTAATAAAACAATAATAAAACAGTAGCTGAGTGTATTCAACTATATCTTTAAATAATAGCATATTTGAGAACTAACCAATATTTTCTCTTAGCTCAATGTAAAAATGTGCCAAGAAATCTTGACCTGTCTAGTTAACAGACTATGTTAGGGTTTTATACCTCCTCTTCAAATGAACTGTGGGGAGGGCAAAATAATGAAACCATGAAACTGTATACAAATATCAATTCATTTTAAATGTGGATTATTTCTACTTGCCATTATCATTCACCTGATGATAAGACAATAAGTGATTTTAAAACGTTTTTGCTATCATATCAGGATCCCTGGGCAAGAAAAGTTTGAAAGCGACTGCTTCAGAGGATCTTAGGGAAATATGCTGGTGAAATAAGAAAAATCCAGCAACCCTGATACAATTGTGAGTTATACTTTTACATTACCATGATCTATTGAATGCTCCTCCCACAGACACACACACACAGACACACAGACACAGACACACACGTCATCAAGGGACAGCTAACAGCACAATACCAAAGGAAGCTTATGACATGTTTAGCAAACACAGGAAATTAATGTAGCTTCCCTAACATATACAGTGCATCCTATGTCTCAGTCTCTCCTTGTGTGTGTGTGTGTGTGTATGTGTGTGTGTGTGTGTGTGTGTATGTGTGTGTGTGTGTGTGTGTGTATGTGTGTGTGTGTGTGTGTGTGTGTATGTGTGTGTGTGTGTGTGTGTGTGTATGTGTGTGTGTGTGTGTGTGTGTAACAGTGAGAGCTGTTACCTTCAAGTCGGCTTCGGTTTTGCTAGGGAGTTGTGGACGGGGGATGGGCGTAAGCGTGTTCCTCTGATTCCAAAGTTTGCAAGTTCCTATCCAGCAATAGAAAGTTGTTTCTGATATTTTATATAATGCCTAAACTTAACCCTAACCTTAACAATTTGGAGTTAACGCCAAATTTGACGTTTGGAACAACTTTGAAATTTGAGAAACATGGATGAACGTCTAATTCTGACTTTCTATCGTTGGATTCAAACTTCATCTTAGACCTTATACCAGGGTTTCCCAAACTCGTTCCTCGGGACCCCAAGGGGTGCATGTTTTTTTTTTTTTTACCCTAGCATTACACAGATGATTCAAGTAATCAACTAATCATCAACGTTTGATCATTTGAATCAGCCGTGTAGTGTTACGGCAAAAACAAAAGTGCTCCCCTTGGGGTCCCAAGGACTGAGATTAGGAAACGATGCCTTAAACTATTTGAAAATGTATGTTCGGAACAACTTTGAAATTTGACATTTGAGAAACATGGATGAACTTTTAAAACAAAAATCTCAAAATGCTACTTTTCATCACCAGATTTGAACATGCAACCATTTGACTCAGAGACAGATGCTTACATACATCCACCATCCCCACACCCAAATCCCTTGCAAAACCGAACTGAAGACTACTTGAAGGTGGTAGTGCTCACTGTTGCCCATAGTGGTCAATTTCCACGTAATCTCCGACACTCTCAGACATGGATGGACGTCGAAAACTGCCTTGTATCACGGGTGACCTGCCTGTTATTTCACTATAGAAATGACAGAAGATAAACAGAGACAGAGAGCGAGAAAGACAGACAGACAGTGAGAGCTTCTTTATCTTTGACCTGTTCTCTCTCTCTCTCTCCACCCCTCTCTCAATCTTTCTTTCCCCCCCAAAAAATGCTAATTGAGAGAGATTTACAGTAAACCCTACCTTCTACTAATCACTGCTATCATGGTATCCATCTGAAGTGTAATGTTGACTGATGTGGTTGTTATCAATGCTTTTGCTTCAAACACCTCCCAAAATATCTGTATAGGTATACAGTGAGGGAAAAAAGTATTTGATCCCCTGCTGATTTTGTACGTTTGCCCACTGACAAAGAAATGCTCAGTCTATAATTTTAATGGTAGGTTTATTTAAATAGTGAGAGACAGAATAACAACAAAAAAATCCAGAAAAACACATGTCAAAAATGTTATAAATTGATATGCATTTTAATGAGGGAAATAAGTATTTGACCCCCTCTCAATCAGAAAGATTTCTGGCTCCCAGGTGTCTTTTATACAGGTAACAAACTGAGATTAGTTTGTTAGTGTATAAAAGACACCTGTCCACAGAAGCAATCAATCAATCAGATTCCAAACTCTCCACCATGGCCAAGACCAAAGAGCTCTCCAAGGATGTCAGGGACAAGATTGTAGACCTACACAAGGATGGAATGGGCTACAAGACCATCGCCAAGCAGCTTGGTGAGAAGGTGACAACGGTTGGTGCGATTATTCGCAAATGGAAGAAAAATAACTGTCAATCTCCCTTGGCCTGGGGCTCCATGCAAGATCTCACCTCGCGGAGTTGCAATGATCATGAGAACGGTGAGGAATCAGCCCAGAACTACACGGGAGGATCTTGTCAATGATCTCAAGGCAGCTGGGACCGTAGTCACCAAGAAAACAATTGGTAACACACCACACCTTGAAGGACTGAAATCCTGCAGCGCCCGCAAGGTCCCCCTGCTCAGGAAAGCACATATATATGCCCTTCTGAAGTTTGCCAATGAACATCTGAATGATTCAGAGGACAACTGGGTGAAAGTGTTGTGGTCAGATGAGACCAAAATGGAGCTCTTTGGAATCAACTCAACTCGCAGTGTTTGGAGGAGGAGGAGGAGTGCTGCCTATGACCCCAAGAACACCATCCACACCGTCAAACATGGAGATGGAAACATTATGCTTTGGGGTTGTTTTTCTGCTAAGGGGACAAGACAACTTCACCGCATCAAAGGGACGATGGACGGGGCCATGTACCGTCAAATCTTGGGTGAGAACCTCCTTCCCTCAGCCAGGGAAATGGGTCGTGGATGGGTATTCCAGCATGACAATGACCCAAAACACACGGCCAAGGCAACAAAGGAGTGGCTCAAGAAGAAGCACATTAAAGTCCTGGAGTGGCCCATCCAGTCTCCAGACCTTAATCCCATAGAAAATCTGTGGAGGAAGCTGAAGGTTCGAGTTGCCAAACGTCAGCCTCGAAACCTTAATGACTTGGAGAAGATCTGCCAAGAGGAGTGGGACAAAATCCCTCCTGACATGTGTGCAAACCTAGTGGCCAACTACAAGAAACATCTGACCTCTGTGATTGCCAACAAGGGTTTTGCCACCAAGTGCTCAGTCATGTTTTGCAGAGGGGTCAAATACTTATTTCCCTCATTAAAATGCTAATCAATTTATAACATTTTTGACATGCGTTTTTCTGGATTGTTTTGTTGTTATTCTGTCTCTCACTGCTCAAATAAACCTACCATTAAAATTATAGACTGATAATGTCTTTGTCAGTGGGCAAACGTACAAAATCAGCAGGGGATCAAATACTTTTTTCCCTCACTGTAAGTCACATCTGTATTTTAATGAGCTATGTGTTTCTCTCCCCCTCCCTCCCTCCCTCCTTCCCTCCCTCCATCCCTCCCTCCCTCCTTTCCTTCTTTCCAGCGGTGTGAGTGTGTGTGTGTGTCAGAATGCTCGTTCAGTCACTCTGCATTATGGGTGATGGAGACGTGGAATCACTGTGACATTATAACATCTAACAGTGATTTCTCAAAGTCCATTCAACTGTGTGTGTGTGTGTGTTTGTGTCTGTGTGTGTGTGTGTGTGTGTGTGTGTGTGTGTGTTTGTGTTTGTGTGTGTGTGTGTGTGTGTGTGTGTGTGTGTGTGTGTGTGTGTGTGTGTGTGTGTGTGTGTGTGTGTGTGTGACTGACCATTCAATCGCTCCATTGCCTTTAATTTCTGTCTGACCACAGACTGGTAAAAGCTCTCTGGCACCACCAGCTAAACGCCTCAGCCCCTGCTACAGGTACTAGGGTTACGCTCTCTCTCTATCGCGCGCTCTCTTTCCATTTCCCTCTTTAATGTATGTCATTCTCGTCCCTCCGTACCTCCCCACCCTCTTATTTATCTGGCCCTTCTCAGCAAGATGTCCTTTTGTTTGTGTGTGTGTAAAATGTTCATCTTGATTACAAGGTATGCTAAGCCTGATTTCGAGACACACACACGGTCTCATCCACAGACAATGCTTCTTGATTTATTTTGAATGGAGGGACAGACAATGAGTGACTAGCAGATAGATGACTGCTCTCAGTAAATGGGACATTCACAACATGAACTATAAACTGTCAATCCATTCCATATACTGTATATCACACCATACCAACACATGACTTAAAGTGTCAGCATGCTTCACTTTGTATGGCGCCTAGCCGAACTCAAGCAAATGTGCTCGCATTCTCCCTTATAAGATCTTCGCTTGAAAAATGAGAAAAAAATCAGTAATAGTACTGTTTGTCCATATTTAGATGCCGTAGCCAGTATACACTTCCCCAAAATAGTCTGAATTAATCTAAGATAACTCAATAAAACTGTCTTTAATATGGATGTTTTTGCAGAGGTCTTAGTAGCGTGATTTTACATCATATAAAGATCTTTGGTGCAGAAAAAATGTGCAAGAAAACGAGTCGTCTCTTGTTGAATGACAACAAACACTTAACTGAAGAATCCCCCTTGCCGAAGACCAAAACGTCACAAAATGTAATCGTAATATATGCACAAAGTGTTCTGAACTGTTTCGAATGGGAAGCATGCAGACGCCTTTACTAACACCTTGTTAAACGTGCGATTGTGTGAATGCCTGAATGTGTCAAATAAAATATATATTTTTTTATTTTTTATTTTTTTATACATTTTTCATAGAAGTATTGAAAAAAGTGACAAGTCGATTCTATACATGGAGCCACAACCTTTCTATTCTGGTCAAATCCTAGGTCATGGTGGAACTATTGAACACGTCTAACACCTCAGGCTGCATGACCTGTGAAAGTCTGATTCATTCTGGTTGAAATTCATTAAGTTCTAAATGTTCAGGACTGGCCCTGCCCATGTTGGCTCATCACTTAGAGGACATATCTATCAATAGTAAAACAATGGAGGACAAATACAAATCTTCCACTATAACAAAAAACATGCACCGGATAGGTGCAGTGAAATGTATTGTTTTACAGGGTCAGCCATAGAAGTATGGCACCCCTGGAGCAAATTAGCATTAAGTGCCTTGCTCAAGGACATGTCAGCAGATTTTAACCTTGTCGACTCGGGTATTCAAAACAGGAGATTTTCGGTTACTGGCCCAACGCTCTAACCGCAAACACTTGAGGACTGACTGTTTCATTTTACATGCGTATCGACACTAATGCAACAGCATGTATTATTGCAAAATAATACAATAGCATAGAACAGTAGTGACAGTATATTAGGTTAGCTAAAGAGAACAAATAGTGTGAATAGTTCAATACTTATAGCAGAACCAAAGAATACTGGTTACTGCAGTCTACTGTACTGGCACTGCACTCCAGTGGTTCTGCAATTCTAACTAGTATGATGCCATATGGAAGACGTCTGTCTCTCCATGACCCTGTACAGCTATAGCACATAACCTTTCATCATCACTGTTCTGGTACTGCTTTACTGGTCCTCTCTACACACATTGGACACTGTGATGATGATTTGTTTATGCATACAGGGTCATGGAGAGAGACAGACAATTGCCACTCTTGATCTCATAGGAACTACATCATATAGGATATTTCATATTTCCATATTTTCATTGTATTTTTATTATGTACTTGAGTTTGTGTCCTCAAAAGTGAGTATTCTGGAGGCGAAAGAAACACACACCTGTTTAGGTGAGGTGCTGGCTAGTGGAGTAGAACACCTGTTTAGGTGAGGTGCTGGCTAGCGGAGTAGAACACCTGTTTAGGTGAGGTGCTGGCTAGCGGAGTAGAACACCTGTTTAGGTGAGGTGCTGGCTAGCGGAGTAGAACACCTGTTTAGATGAGGTGCTGGCTAGCGGAGTAGAACACCTGTTTAGGTGAGGTGCTGGCTAGCGGAGTAGAACACCTGTTTAGGTGAGGTGCTGGCTAGCGGAGTAGAACACCTGTTTAGTTGAGGTGCTGGCTAGCGGAGTAGAACACCTGTTTAGGTGAGGTGCTGGCTAGCGGAGTAGAACACCTGTTTAGATGAGGTGCTGGCTAGCGGAGTAGAACACCTGTTTAGGTGAGGTGCTGGCTAGCGGAGTAGAACACCTGTTTAGGAGAGGTGTTGGCTAGCGGAGTAGAACACCTGTTTAGATGAGGTGCTGGCTAGCGGAGTAGAACACCTGTTTAGATGAGGTGCTGGCTAGCGGAGTAGAACACCTGTTTAGGAGAGGTGTTGGCTAGCGGAGTAGAACACCTGTTTAGGTGAGATGCTGGCTAGCGGAGTAGAACACCTGTTTAGGTGAGGTGCTGGCTAGCGGAGTAGAACACCTGTTTAGGTGAGGTGCTGGCTAGCGGAGTAGAACACCTGTTTAGGTGAGGTGCTGGCTAGCGGAGTAGAACACCTGTTTAGGTGAGATGCTGGCTAGCGGAGTAGAACACCTGTTTAGGTGAGGTGCTGGCTAGCGGAGTAGAACACCTGTTTAGGTGAGGTGCTGGCTAGCGGAGTAGAACACCTGTTTAGGTGAGGTGCTGGCTAGCGGAGTAGAACACCTGTTTAGATGAGGTGCTGGCTAGCGGAGTAGAACACCTGTTTAGGAGAGGTGTTGGCTAGCGGAGTAGAACACCTGTTTAGGTGAGGTGCTGGCTAGCGGAGTAGAACACCTGTTTAGGAGAGGTGTTGGCTAGCGGAGTAGAACACCTGTTTAGGTGAGATGCTGGCTAGCGGAGTAGAACACCTGTTTAGGTGAGGTGCTGGCTAGTTAATTTATTTTTTTATTTTACCTTTATTTAACCAGGCAAGTCAGTTAAGAACAAATTCTTATTTTCAATGACGGCCTGGGAACAGTGGGTTAACTGCCTGTTCAGGGGCAGAACGACAGATTTGTACCTTGTCAGCTCGGGGGTTTGAACTCGCAACCTTCCGGTTACTAGTCTAACGCTCTAACCACTAGGCTACCCCTAAGTGTGAATTAAAAGTACGAATCTCCGAGCATCATTAGGTGCAAAAATTCAACATACCCAGTTATATCGGCATCAAACACCTCACCCTCCCTAGGAGAGGGGGTGACCTCGACAATTTATTGTTAAAACGAGAGACTGCCTGGATCTTTCATTTAAAGACCCTTTGCTCCCTACGGTCTCAACGTAGACTTTGATCTGAAGCCATTCTTGTGATTATTGTGATTTTTCTAATCATTGTAAATGTTTGTAGGCTTATGTAGCCAAAATGCATCTATGATCATATGCTGTCCATTCATGTTTTTATGTGTTCTATTCTGTAAATTAACCAATGACATCAAGCCACACACAGCCAACACAACTGTGTGTGACACTATATAAACTAGTGACCCGCAGTGTTTGTCATTGTACCCTGATGAAGACAGCTTGTCTGTCCAAACGTTGGTTATTCAAATATTGCATCTGAGCTCCTAGAGTGTGCGGCTCTACTTTTCTTCCTCAAAAGTGAGTATACCTCAGCAATTTCTTAACATTTTTAACAGAATGGTGAGATTTTCATCTTTCATGGAGTATGCATCATTACTAGTTATTGTTTATGGCCCCCCTCTTACTTTGGTTATGTCTATTGAGGCAGAAATATACATTTACAAATCAAATCAAATTGTATTTGTCACATGCGCCAAATACAACAGGTGTAAATGCTTACTTACAAACCCTTAACCAACAATGCAATTTTAAGAAAATTAAAATATTTACAAAATAAACTGAAGTAAAAAATAAAATAAAAAGTAGCAATAAAATAATAATAATGAGACTATATACATGGGGTACCAGTATAGAGTCAATGTGCGGGGGTACAGGTTAGTCCAGGTCATTGAGGTAATATGTACATGTAGGTAGGGGTAAAGTGACTATGCATATATAATAGATAATAAAAAGCGAGAAGCAGAATAGTAAAAAAAAAAGAGGGGGGGTCAATATAAATAGTCCGGGTAGTCATTTGATTAACTGTTCAACAGTCTCATGGCTTGGGGGTAGAAGCTGTTAAGAATCCTTTTGGACCTAGACTTGGGGCTCTGGTACCGCTTGCCGTGCGGTAGCAGAGAGAACAGTCTATGACTAGGGTGGCTGGAGTCTTTGACAATTTTTAGGGCCTTCCTCTGACACCATCTGGTATAGAGATCCTGGATGGCAGGAAGCTTAGCCCCAGTGATGTACTAGGCCATCCACACTACCCTCTGTAGTGCCTTGCGGTCGGAGGCCGAGCAGTTGCCATACCAGGGACTGATGCAAGCAGTCAGGATGCTCTCGATTGGTAAGGCTGTAGAATTTTTTGAGGATCTGAGGACCCATGACAAATTTTCAGTCTCCTGAGGGGCAATAGGCGTTGTCGTGCCCTCATCACGACTGCCTTGGTGTGTTTGGACCATGATAGTTTGTTGGTGATGTGAACACCAAGGAACTCGAAGCTTTCATCCTGCTCCACTACAGCCCCATCGATGAGAATGGGGGTGTGCTCTGCCCTCCTTTTCCTGTAGTCCACGATCATCTCCTTTGTCTTGATCACGTTGAGGGAAAGGTTGTTGTCATGGCACCAGACTTCCATGTCTCTGACCTCCTCCCTATAGGCTGTCTCATCGTTGTCGGTGATCAGGCCTACCACCTTTGGGTTGTCGGCAAACTAAATGATGGCGTTGGAGTCATGCTTGGCCACGCAGTCATGAGTGAACAGAGAGTACAGGAGGGGCTAACCTCGCACCCCTGAGGGGCCCCCGTGTTGAGGATCAGTTTGGCAGATGTATTTCTGCCTGCCCTTACCACCTGGGGGAGGCCTGTCAGGAAGTACAGGATCCAGTTGCAGAGGGAGGTGTTTAGTCCCAGGGTCCTTAGCTTATTGATGAGCTTTGAGGGCGTGTTGAACGCTGAGCTGTAGTCAATTAATAATATTCTCACGTAGGTGTTCCTTTTGTCCAGGTGGGAAAGGGCAGCGTGGAGTGCAATAGAGATTGTGTCATCTCTGGATCTGTTGGGGCGGTATGCAAATTGGAGTGAGGCTAGGGTTTCTGGGATCATGGTGTTGATGTGAGCCATGACCAGCCTTTCAAAACACTTCATGACCACAGACATGAGTGCTACGGAACGGTAGTCATTTGGCAGGTTACCTTGGTCTTCTTGGCCACAGGGACCAAGGTAGTCTGCTTTGGTGGTCTGCTTGAAACATGTTGGTATTACAGACTCGACCAGGGACAGGTTGGAAATGTCAGTGATAGACACTTGCCAGTTGGACAGCGCATGCTCGGAGAACAAGGCCTGGTAATCCTGTGTATTTACATTAAATTTAACAGGTTAACTTTTGTTTGAGCCCTACTACTTACTTTAGTGAGTCTTTATTATTTAAATTCATGATGATTCAGCCTGACTAGAAAGCTGTTCTCTCCACTATGTTCCTATATTTATAATCTGTAGCTAAAACAACTGTGATCCTTTGCGCTAAGCTAGAAAAAAGTGAGATGCTGAGAACTGCTCCTCCAATAAGGTAGAATTTGATTACTTAACATTCTCTTTACTCCCAAATGCATGGGGTCTCTTTTTCCTGGTTCACTGTGCTGTCTATTGTTGTGCTGTCTACTACTTTGACAGAGTGAAGCCAGCCAGCCCCCCCCCCCCCCCCCTGAGAAGCAACCAGCCAGTGTTTTATGTCTCAGTGAGTTTTCTAGCTATTATTTATACCTTCTGTGTTTTATTCTAAGCTTCAGATAATGGGAAGTTGTTCAATCATGATGATTCAGTATGTGTTCTGTAGAAGTCTTCTAACAGTGTTTGTTCTGTGGAAGTCTTCTGACAGTGTTTGTTTTGTGGAAGTCTTCTGACAGTGTTTGTTTTGTGGAAGTCTTCTGACAGTGTTTGTTTTGTGGAAGTCTTCTGACAGTGTTTGTTCTGTAGAAGTCTTCTAACAGTGTTTGTTCTGTAGAAGTCTTCTAACAGTGTGTGTGTGTTCTGTAGAAGTCTTCTAACAGTGTTTGTGTGTGTTCTGTAGAAGTCTTCTAACAGTGTGTGTGTGTTCTGTAGAAGTCTTCTAACAGTGTTTGTTCTGTAGAAGTCTTCTAACAGTGTTTGTTCTGTAGAAGTCTTCTAACAGTGTGTGTGTGTTCTGTAGAAGTCTTCTAACAGTGTGTGTGTTCTGTAGAAGTCTTCTAACAGTGTGTGTGTGTTCTGTAGAAGTCTTCTAACAGTGTTTGTTTTGTGGAAGTCTTCTGACAGTGTGTGTGTGTTCTGTAGAACTCTTCTAACAGTGTGTGTGTGTTCTGTAGAACTCTTCTAACAGTGTGTGTGTGTTCTGTAGAAGTCTTCTAACAGTGTGTGTGTGTTCTGTAGAAGTCTTCTAACAGTGTGTGTGTTTTGTAGAAGTCTTCTAACAGTGTGTGTGTTCTGTAGAAGTCTTCTAACAGTGTGTGTGTGTTCTGTAGAAGTCTTCTAACAGTGTGTGTGTGTTCTGTAGAACTCTTCTAACAGTGTGTGTGTGTTCTGTAGAAGTCTTCTAACAGTGTGTGTGTGTTCTGTAGAAGTCTTCTAACAGTGTGTGTGTGTTCTGTAGAACTCTTCTAACAGTGTGTGTGTGTGTTCTGTAGAAGTCTTCTAACAGTGTTTGTTCTGTGGAAGTCTTCTAACAGTGTTTGTTCTGTGGAAGTCTTCTGACAGTGTGTGTGTGTTCTGTAGAACTCTTCTAACAGTGTGTGTGTGTTCTGTAGAACTCTTCTAACAGTGTGTGTGTGTTCTGTAGAAGTCTTCTAACAGTGTGTGTGTGTTCTGTAGAAGTCTTCTAACAGTGTTTGTTTTGTGGAAGTCTTCTGACAGTGTGTGTGTGTTCTGTAGAACTCTTCTAACAGTGTGTGTGTGTTCTGTGGAAGTCTTCTAACAGTGTGTGTGTTTTGTAGAAGTCTTCTAACAGTGTGTGTGTTCTGTAGAACTCTTCTAACAGTGTGTGTGTGTTCTGTAGAACTCTTCTAACAGTGTGTGTGTGTTCTGTGGAAGTCTTCTAACAGTGTGTGTGTTTTGTAGAAGTCTTCTAACAGTGTGTGTGTGTTCTGTAGAAGTCTTCTAACGGTGTGTGTGTGTGTTCTGTAGAACTCTTCTAACAGTGTGTGTGTGTTCTGTAGAAGTCTTCTAACAGTGTGTGTGTGTTCTGTAGCACTCTGAAAATAGTACTGCATTAGTGTACAATGGCTATGATGCATCTAGGTGGTGGTATTAGTGGCTAGTGTGTGTATCGGCGGGGCGGGGGTGGTGGCGTATCTGCGGTCCGGTTGTGGTGGGTTGGTATGGGTCTAAGTTCTTTCTTCTGGCTCCCGAGTGGCGCAGCAGTCTAAGGCCCTGCATTTCAGTGCTAGAGGCATGACTACAGACCCTGGTTCGATTCCAGGCTGTATTACAACTGGCCGTGATTGGAAGTCCCATAGGGTGGCGCACAATTGGCCCAGTGTTGTCTGGATCTGGGTTAGGGTTTGGCCGGGGTAGGCCGTCATTGTAAATAATAATTTGTTCTTAACTGACTTGCCTAGTTAAATAAAGGTCACATATCAAAACTATGTTTGTTAAAACTGAACAAAACATCTCATGCCTAACAGAGCTAAACACAAAGGCACTTCTTAATGAAACAAACACAGTGAATTAGGCTATAGGCCTTTTATCCATCACTTTAAATGCCCGTGGAGAATGAGGTTGTTTTGAGTCTCTCACACACACACCAACGCCCGCTCGGAGGGGGCACTAGAAGCCTTGGTGGGCAAGGTTGCTGAGCATCGGGAAGTGAAATCTCTGTGCCTGCCACAAAAACAAAACAGTGCCAAGTCTGGTTGTTAGACTGGGATCGAGTTTGACTGACATATAGTCTTTTACTTTGTTTTATAGTTGTCTTGACTCGGGCGTAATGTTTTCTGCTCCAGTCGGAGAACTGACCATTGGTCTATTTGGCTGTGAGGGTCCTGGCTCTTCATCAGTGGGCTCCACCCTCAAGGCCCAAAGTCATAATGAGCTCTTTGGTTGCCTAATTAACTTCCTCATGTGCAGTTTCCTCCAGCATCTTAAGAAGACGCAATTTGGGGGTCAAAAATGTTGCTATCATTAAAAGCATATGGACAAGCCGTAATCACTACTACGGGTGTTTGTAGCCTGCGTGCCATGATATGATATGTTGTTTGAGATGAATTGTTTTGTACTGTTTTAACAAACAACGTTTCACAATATCATGGAAAGAACCAACATAGCTAAATGAAACAAGAGCAGGTGTGTTTGTAGCCGGTGTACGGCGAAAATCACCCCTTTCATTCATTTCTGTAGATTATAGGTTGCTTGCATGATATTAGATGTTTTGCTCCATCTATTCAATTTTCATATCAATTAGGCCCATCTAGTTGAATAAAGGGGAACTACCTGGTTAAATTAAAATAAAGGTACATTTGTCTTTATTTGCATGCAGCAAATGTATAGGCGTAGGTTTGCTACATTATATAAACAACATACTGTATATCTAGGTATTTGCCTTTGTTGCTTTTGTAGGGCTGTGCAAAAATTCACTTGGACTCCAAAAAATCTAATTTTAAACGAAAACAAGTTGAAATTCCTTTATTATTTATTTATAGTTAAAAACATTATTATTCATCAGCTCGCCTCACACTCCCCATTGCAGCCCCATGCAGCCTGCATTCGGCACAGCACAAACACACGCATGGCCCAAATTGGGAGAGGAGAGGAATGAATAAACAATGAATTTGAATTTATAAAATCAGCGGGAGAAAAACAATTGTGTAATCCCGAAGTTGTCTGTCTGACTGCCCGCACCATTAAAAACGTCCTTTAGAATGATCAACCCTGATATCAGGTACATTATAAACAAAACAGAGGCAATTCTAGCAGAAATATCTTTTCATTCACTCTTTCACACGTCTGTGAGGTTATTGGGATGCCGTCTGGTGGATGGATCATCATGTTTGAGGGTGGATGGGTACACATCATGTTTGAGGGTGGATGGGTACACATCATGTTTGAGGGTGGATGGGTACACGTCATGTTTGAGGGTGGATGGGTCATCATGTTTGAGGGTGGATGGGTCATCATGTTTGAGGGTGGATGGGTCATCATGTTTGAGGGTGGATGGGTCATCATGTTTGAGGGTGGATGGGTCATCATGTTTGAGGGTGGATGGGTCATCATGTTTGAGGGTGGATGGGTACACGTCATGTTTGAGGGTGGATGGGTCATCATGTTTGAGGGTGGATGGGTCATCATGTTTGAGGGTGGATGGGTCATCATGTTTGAGGGTGGATGGGTCATCATGTTTGAGGGTGGATGGGTACACATCATGTTTGAGGGTGGATGGGTACACGTCATGTTTGAGGGTGGATGGGTACACGTCATGTTTGAGGGTGGATGGGTACACGTCATGTTTGAGGGTGGATGGGTACACGTCATGTTTGAGGGTGGATGGGTACACGTCATGTTTGAGGGTGGATGGCTCATCATGTTTGAGGGTGGATGTGTACACATCATGTTTGAGGGTGGATGGGTCATCATGTTTGAGGGTGGATGGGTCATCATGTTTGAGGGTGGATGGGTACACATCATGTTTGAGGGTGGATGGGTACATGTCATGTTTGAGGGTGGATGGGTACACGTCATGTTTGAGGGTGGATGGGTCATCATGTTTGAGGGTGGATGGGTCATCATGTTTGAGGGTGGATGGGTACATGTCATGTTTGAGGGTGGATGGGTACACGTCATGTTTGAGGGTGGATGGGTCATCATGTTTGAGGGTGGATGGGTCATCATGTTTGAAGGTGGATGGGTACATGTCATGTTTGAGGGTGGATGGGTACACATCATGTTTGAGGGTGGATGGGTACACGTCATGTTTGAGGGTGGATGGATCATCATGCTTGAGGGTGGATGGGTACACGTCATGTTTGAGGGTGGATGGGTACACGTCATGTTTGAGGGTGGATGGGTACACGTCATGTTTGAGGGTGGATGGGTCATCATGTTTGAGGGTGGATGGGTACACATCATGTTTGAGGGTGGATGGGTACACGTCATGTTTGAGGGTGGATGAGTACACGTCATGTTTGAGGGTGGATGGGTACACATCATGTTTGAGGGTGGATGGGTACACGTTACCAGAGTCTATCTGGTAGAGTGATATGTGTGCCTGTTAATCTGAGTAAGTGAAAGACACTTGTTTACTTCGAAATGAGGAATGCAGCTCATTAGTGAAGCGATCCATACCGAAGTTTCTCATAGTATAACATCATAATGCAACCACAGCCAATTTAACAGAGGAAAATAACACATGATATTCAAAACAGCCTGGCGTTCAGTACAGACTTGGATTCTGTGGCATGTCTGGCAAACTGGGTCATGGTCTGGAATGTGTGTGTGTGTACCCGTGTGAGTGAGTGAGTGAGTGAGTGAGTGAGTGAGTGAGTGAGTGAGTGAGTGAGTGAGTGAGTGAGTGAGTGGGAGGGAGTTCCACAGGGATGCTGGCACATATTGACTCCAATGCTTCCCACAGTTGTATCAAGTTGGCTGGATGTCCTTTGGGTGGTGGGCCATTCTTAAACCCACAGGAAACTGTTGAGCGTGGAAAACCCAGCGGCCTTGGAGTTCTTGACACAAACCGGTGTGTCTACAACTATTCCCCTTTCAAAGTGTTTTGTCTTGCTCAATCACCTTCTGAATGGCACACATACACAATCCATATCTCAAATATCTCAAGGCTTAAAAATCCTTCTTTAACCTGTCTCCTCCCCTTCATCTACTCTGATTGACATCAATAAGGGATCATAGCTTCACCTGGATTCATCTGGTAATTCTATGTTATGGAAAGAGCAGGTGTTCTTAATGTTTAAACCTACCATTCAAAAGGAGAGAAAATGAAATCCCCCCCCCCCCCCCCCCCCCCCGAACCCCCTCCCACCACCTAATGGTCCGTCCAAACTAGTCCAACTAACAAAGACATCATCAATGAGTTAAACCGCCAGCACAAACACAAAGATACATCTCAGAGAAGTATAGTTTCTGGATTCATGTGCGGGCGCTTCCATAATCCCTGGCGTCTATGGGCCCAGTAACATAAAGCTCTCGTGTGTGTGTGTGTGTGTGTGTGTGTGTGTGTGTGTGTGTGTGTGTGTGTGTGTGTGTGTGTGTGTGTGTGTTGAGGAGGCTAATTGCGTCGGGCGGTCTGAAGGTCCCGTCGGCTCCTCGATCATTACCAGCACAGACAGATGTTTTAGCACTTAGTCCACCCCATTCACACACACACACACACACACACACACACACACACACACACACACACACACACAGTACTGTGCCCATGAAAGCCTATGAATGAAGTGATGCCTGAATCACCACTTTAGGTTTTATGTGAAAGTTTTGACTCAATTTCCCACAGAACACTGGGTCCTTTTATTTCTACGGGGTAGATCAGCTTAATATTGCAGAAAGAATGTTGCTTCCAATGTAATTGTCTGCATCATTTACAATCACCCATATTTTTGGGGTACATTTATATATCCATACACACATGCATACACATACACATATATACATACACATACCTATATAGACATACATACTTTTTTAAAAGAATATACCTTTTTTATTATTCCCCGCAAACCCTACCGCCGATCCCCCAATTCGAGTAAACTAATAAACACTTCTGCTTTTACCTTCAATTTATACATCTTATACACATTTTACAGACACAGTCTACTTTACAATAGTTCTCTCTTGTTTGTTCTTAGTCCTTCCTCTATTTCTGATGTCCATCCAGTTTGATTTCTATTTGTAACTCTGCTATTTCACAACATTTCTGAGCATGTATACATTTTAAAGACCCTGTATGCTTTACATTGGTTATCTTGTTATTAGTCCCACCCTTCAGCTCCATTCAACCCCTCCCATCTATCTCTTAACATCATCCATTTCGGATTTCTATTTGCCATATATTTTTCAACTGTGCTGTGATGCTTCACAAAATAATTGAACATTCCTATTCTCATAGCTTCTACAGATTGTAAATTAAAAATAAACATTTTTGCTAAAATAATTATTATACCTCTGTCATTGCCAACAAAGGGTATGCAACAAAGTATTGAGATAAACTTTTGTTATTGACCAAATACTTATTTTCCACCACAATTTGCAAAAAAAATCATAAAAAATCCTACAATGTGATTTTCTGGATTTTTTTTCTCTTTTTGTCTGTCATAGTTGAAGTGTACCTATGATGAATATTACAGGCCTCTCTCAGCTTTTTAAGTGGGAGAACTTGCACAATTGGTGACTGACTAAATACTTTTTTGCCCCACTGTATATCCATCATCTGCACAACATTGAAAGCCCTCTCATACCCCAGCCCACAGCAATACATTGGCCCTGGGATATGCAACCATTTCATTACTCTCAACTTTCCAAACAAAACAAATCAAAATAAACACACACCACACCATCCACACATACTGTGTTTTCTGTTTACTTAGTTTTTATCTTCACTATGTTGAATTAGTGCTTGTCTGTTCAATTAGTTATATGTGAAGATATATAGAGAAGCTATATTTTTTATTTTATTGTTACAATCCATAACCGGGCTAGAATTGTGTTTATTTTCCTCATCTATGAGAACTTAGTAATTTTTAAAATAACCATGGCGTAGTCTTTGTGTCTCTGAACAACTGGTTGTCAATATATAGTTTATCAACGACTAGAGCTACTCATTTCGCTTTTAATCTATTTTCTTTGAAAATTGGATACAGAACTTTGCGCCGTTCTGCAAACTGATCATTCATGCCAATTCTGGTCCCAGCAAGTCTTTTACCCAGGGTTTTAGCCATTATTTTATCATTAAATGAAGCAAATTTGGCAACGATTGGGCGGTCATACCTTTGGCCTCTCTGTCCGAAGCGGTGTACACGTGTAAGTTGGATTTTGTCGATAACTTCGCGTGGGATCTGAAGCGCTGTAAGGAGGAACACTCTAACTACAGATTCAGGAACTTCTCCTTCTTTCTCCTGGATACCTGTAAGTACCAGATTCTCTCTCATTGATCTAGTTTGTATGTCCAGTAAGGCTTCCCTCAGAACGGTGTTCTCCTTTTTAATTTAATTCATTTCGGGTTCAATCTTATTGAGTGTCCCTTTTAGCTTGTGTGTTTCCTTCTCCAATGTCGCAGCTTTTTCATCACTCATCTCAAGGCTTGCCTTCAACTCTTTTATATCCTTATTGACTAATTCAAGTATAGTTTGTCATTTATTGATTTTAACATATCGGTTTCGACCTTTACCATTCCCTGTGGTGAAAATATTAAATCGTCTGTGTCTGTAGAAGAGTCACGTTTCCGTTTTGAAATCTGTTCCCCTGTCTTACTCTCCGTCATGTTTGACTCAAAACAATCCACGTAATTTACCCAACCACTCCATCAAAACACACCACGTCATTTACCTAACCACTCTATCAAAACACGCCACGTCATTTACCTATCCACTCTATCAAAACACACCACGTCATTTACCCAACCACTCTATCAAAACACACCACGTCATTTACCGAACCACTCTATCAAAACGCACCACGTCATTTACCTAACCACTCTATCAAAACACACCACGTCATTTACCTAAACCAATCTATCAAAACACACCACGTCATTTCCCCAACCACTCTATCAAAACACACCATGTTATTTACCCAACCACTCTATCAAAACACACCACATCATTTACTCAACCACTCTATCAAAACACACAACGTCATTTACCCAACCACTCTATCAAAACACACCATGTAATTTACCCAACCACTCTATCAAAACACACCACGTCATTTACCTAACCACTCTATCAAAACACACCACATCATTTACCCAACCACTCTATCAAAACACACCACGTTATTTACCCAACCACTCTATCGAAACACACCACGTTATTTACCCAACCACTCTATCAAAACACACCACGTTATTTACCTATCCACTCTATCAAAACACACCACGTCATTTACCCAACCATTCTATCAAAACACACCACGTAATTTACCCAACCACTCTATCAAAACACACCACGTTATTTACCCAACCACTCTATCAAAACACACCACGTTATTTACCCAACCACTCTATCAAAACACACCACGTTATTTACCCAACCACTCTATCAAAACACACCACATTATTTACCTAACCACTCTATCAAAACACACCACATCATTTACCCAACCACTCTATCAAAACACACCACGTTATTTACCCAACCACTCTATCGAAACACACCACGTTATTTACCCAACCACTCTATCAAAACACACCACGTTATTTACCTATCCACTCTATCAAAACACACCACGTCATTTACCCAACCATTCTATCAAAACACACCACATCATTTACTCAACCACTCTATCAAAACACACCACGTCATTTACCCAACCACTCTATCAAAACACACCACGTTATTTACCCAACCACTCTATCAAAACACACCACGTCATTTACCCAACCACTCTATCAAAACACACCACGTTATTTACCCAACCACTCTATCAAAACACACCACATCATTTACTCAACCACTCTATCAAAACACACCACGTTATTTACCCAACCACTCTATCAAAACACACCACGTAATTTACTCAACTACTCTATCAAAACACACCACGTCATTTACCCAACCACTCTATCAAAACACACCACGTTATTTACCCAACCATTCTATCAAAACACACCACGTTATTTACCCAACCACTCTATCAAAACACACCACGTTATTTACCCAACCACTCTCTGTCCTATATACAGTACAATGGCGTATTTGTCAGTTGGTGTTTGGTATGAATTCTTGTGAGTGAGCTGTTGGATAGACCCACATGTTACCTCAGTGTGTGTGTGTGTGTGTGTGTGTGTGTGTGTGTGTGTGTGTGTGTGTGTGTGTGTGTGTGTGTGTGTGTGTGTGTGTGTGTGTGTGTGTGTGTGTGTGTGTGTGTGTGTGTGTTTCCCTCTGATGTGTTTTCCAGGTGTGGTGGAAAGACTAACACAGCTGCATTTTAATGACAGTGAAATGTTTCTGCATTTTCTCTTGCTCTCGCTCTCTGTGTGTGTGTGTGTGTGTGTGTGTGTGTGTGTGTGTGTGTGTGTGTGTGTGTGTGTGTGTGTGTGTGTGTTGTCCTTAGAGAGTCGTAAAGCACAAAGTGGCACTTTACTGAGCAACTCCGTTAAATGACTCGTCAGGATGGGCACACATCACTACAGGGAGTCCCATAGACACACACACACACACACAAACACACACACACACACACACACACACACACACACACACACACACACACACACACACACACACACACACACACACACACACACACACACACACACACACACACACACACACACACACACACACACACACACACACACACACACACACACACACACACACACACACACACACACAGTGATGAGACAGGTAGTAACAAATTACCCTGGAAACAGACCTACAGAAGAGTGATGAATGAGACAAATACACCACAGATAGGTAGCTACCTACAGTTGAAGTCAGAAGTTTACATACACCTCAAGCAAATACATTTAAACTCAGTTTCACAATTCCTGACATTTAATCCTAGTAAAAAATTATCTGTCTTAGGTCAGTAAAGATCACCATTTTATTTTAAGATTGTGAAATGTCAGAATAATAGTAGAGAGAATTATTTATTTCAGCTTTTCTTTCTTTCATCACATTCCCAGTGGGTCAGACGTTTACATACACTCAATTAGTATTTGGTAGCATTGCCTTTAAATTGTTTAACTTAGGTCAAACATTTCGCGTAGCCTTCCACAAGCTTCCCACAATAAGTTGGGTGAATTTTGGCCCATTCCTCCTGACAGAGCTGGTGTAACTGAGTCAGGTTTGTAGGCCTGACAAAAGTGAAATAAACAATAAAAATTAACAGTAAACATTACACATACAGAAGTTTCAAAACAATAAAGACATTACAAATGTCATGTTATGTATATTTACAGTGTTGTAACAATGTACAAATGGTTAAAATACATAAGGGAAAATAAATAAGCATAAATATGGGTTGTATTTACAATGGTGTTTGTTCTTCACTGGTTGCCCTTTTCTTGTGGCAACAGGTCACAAATATTGCTGCTGTGATGGCACACTGTGGAGTTTCACCTAGTAGATATGGGAGTTTATCAAAATTGGGTTTGTTTTCGAATTCTTTGTGGATCTGTGTAATCTGAGGGTTAGGGTTGTGTCTCTAATATGGTCATACATTGGGCAGGAGGTTAAGAAGTGCAGCTCAGTTTCCACCTCATTTTGTGGGCAGTGTGCACATAGCCTGTCTTCTCTTGAGAGCCATGTCTGCCTACGGTGGCCTTTCTCAATAGCAAGGCTATGCTCACTGAGTCTGTACATAGTCAAAGCTTTCCTTAAGTTTGGGTCAGTCACAGTGGTCAGGTATTCTGCCACTGTGTACTCTCTGTTTAGGGCCAAATAGCATTCTAGTTTGCTCTGTTTTTAAAAAATTATTTCCAATGTGTCAAATAATTTTCTTTTTGTTTTCTCATGATTTGCTTTTTGTTTTCTCATGATTTGCTCTATATCTATCTCTCTCTGTCTAGCTCTAGCTCTCTCTGTCTATATCTCTATTTCTATCTCTCTCTCTATCCATCTCACTCTCTCCATGTCCCTCTTTCTCTTTCTCTTTCTGGGTCTCTTCAAATCTGTGTCTACATCCTACTTTCTTCTCACTGTCTGTCCTACTATAAAATCCTGAACCGTTCCTTCCCATACAGTTATACTATGTCTTTTACACTCATGATCTTCCTTAAAATAACTTTACAGTAAAACTGAAGTGTGATGACGAGGAAAGTGTGGTGCCAAGTACCAGCTCACATAAAGCATACGTCTACACAGTTTGAATACAGTTTGTGTGTGTACGTTTGTGTTTTTGGTTTTACTATCCTTGTGGGGACCAGAATATCTCACAAGCCTAGTAAAACAGGGACAATTCTGACAAATTCACTGGTCCCTACAATAAAAAAGGCTATTTTAGGCTTAGGGGTTAGGTTGAGGGTTAGGGTTAGAATTAAGGTTAGGGTTAGAATTCGGGTTAGGGTTAGGGGTAAAGGTTAGGGTTAGGGTTAAGGTTAAGGTGAAGGTTAGGGTTTAGTGAAAATAGGATTTTGAATGGGAATCAATTGTTTTGTCAAATCAACAGATACTTATTGGTTAGCAGTATTATATATATGAGAGGTGAGTGAAACAGACGTTGTTTAAACATTAGGGAAACACGTCCGTCCCTCTTTCTCATACAGTTTTCTCATACAGTCTCAAACAGTTTTCTTTAGTGAATGGGCCAGTGTTTTGGCCACTGCTACATTGGAAAGAGACAACTAAAAGGAGAGGCAAGACAGACATCTGTTTCCATAAAGCTCTGTGTTTAGAGGAGCTGAAAGACGAGTTGATATGTTTAATAAGGTGGGTGTATTCCACTTTACTTGCAATGGCAAGAAATAAAGTATTCTCTCTTTCTTTGTTTCTCTCTCGCTCTGTACCTCATGAATCTAAGCTGAGAGGAATCTTTCCCTCTGGAGTGTTTTGTGGAATGTGATAATCCACTCTTTTGTGGTTGTGTGTGCAAGGGTGTGTGTGTGTGTGTGTGTGTGTGTGTGTGTGTGTGTGTGTGTGTGTGTGTGTGTGTGTGTGTGTGTGTGTGTGTGTGTGTGTGTGTGTGTGTGTGTGCATGCGTATAATATAATTCTCATGACTTTAACCGTAACACTTCACATGCTCTGGTCATGTGTGTCACGGTGCAGTCTGGAGACTACTGTGTGTACATGGAAACGCAACATGCGATCACAGAGGCAGGCACGCAACATGCCACATACCACAACCTGTCTATCAACCAAGGACAAGGTTAGGACGTACCTCATGCCACTGAAGTTGTAATTCTTTAATTCTTTACCTCACGCCATCAGAGACCAGTCTGATAATCCAGTGTCTGGTAATGCAGAGGTCAACATGTCTAGTAATAGATTTAGTCTTTGCCTTTCAGACATACACATAGATGTTTGACCTTCCCTCTACAAGATACAGTATATGCAGTAATATTGACTTATTGACTCGATTCCACCAGCACTAATCTGTCTCGTATCTCCCAAATAGCCATGGGATAGTTTAAAAGTTGTCAGGCTACAATGCGCTGCTCTAGCATTCTGAAAATATTCCCTAAGTGAAATCGTCAATTTCCGCTTCAAAACCGTCTGAATTAATCTAAGCTAAAACAATGTATGTTTTTTGATGAGTAAATCTTAGTCGCCCCATTTTACATCTAGCTAAGGATTATTGTGCTTCAATTAGCTGTATTTCTGAAGTTTGATTACGGGCACGAAAGCTAGCATAAATGTGCTGAATATTGAGCCAGTCACTGAAAGCATTTTGACTGAAACGATTCTGCTAACCAACCAGCTACCTACTTAGTGCTGCACACAATGTTGAATCTTCCAACAATAGCTAGCTAGCAAGCTACTGTAGCTAGTAGTGCTAACGCTTACATTATGATATTTCCTAAAGCAGCTGTTCTTCCCCCACAAGTCATTGCAGTAGCCTCCTCAGTCAGCTCAGTCCTCAGTCAGAAATTCACATTGTAGGATTTTTAATGGATTTATTTTGCAAATTATGGTGGAAAATAAGTATTTGGTCACCTACAAACAAGCAAGATTTCTGGCTCTCACAGACCTGTAACTTCTTCTTTAAGAGGCTCCTCTGTCCTCCACTCGTTACCTGTATTAATGGCACCTGTTTGAACTTGTTATCAGTATAAAAGACACCTGTCCACAACCTCAAACAGTCACACTCCAAACTCCACTGTGGCCAAGACCAAAGAGCTGTCAAAGGACACCAGAAACAAAATTGTAGACCTGCACCAGGCTGGGAAGACTGAATCTGCAATAGGTAAGCAGCTTGGTTTGAATAAATCAACTGTGGGAGCAAATCTCCCTCGATCTGGGGCTCCACGCAAGATTTCACCCCGTGGGGTCAAAATGATCACAAGAACGGTGAGCAAAAATCCCAGAACCACACGGGGGGACCTAGAGAATTACCTGCAGAGAGCTGGGACCAAAGTAACAAAGCCTACCATCAGTAACACACTACGCCGCCAAGGACTCAAATCCTGCAGTGCCAGACGTGTCCCCCTGCTTAAGCCGGTACATGTCCAGGCCCGTCTGAAGTTTGCTAGAGAGCATGTGGATGATCCAGAAGAAGATTGGGAGAATGTCATATGGTCAGATGAAAGCAAAATATAACTTTTTGGTAAAAACTCAACTCGTCGTGTTTGGAGGACAAAGAATGCTGAGTTGCATCCAAAGAACACCATACTGTGAAGCATGGGGGTGGAAACATCATGCTTTGGGGCTGTTTTTCTGCAAAGGGACCAGGACGACTGATCCGTGTAAAGGAAAGAATGAACAGGGCCATGTATCGTGAGATTTTGAGTGAAAACCTCCTTCCATCAGCAAGGGCATTGAAGATGAAACGTGGCTGGGTCTTTCAGCATGACAATGATCCCAAACACACCGCCCGGGCAACGAAGGAGTGGCTTCGTAAGAAGCATTTCAAGGTCCTGGAGTGGCCTAGCCAGTCTCCAGATCTCAACCCCATAGAAAATCTTTGGAGGGAGTTGAAAGTCCGTGTTGCCCAGCAACAGCCCCAAAACATCACTGCTCTAGAGGAGATCTGCATGGAGGAATGGGCCAAAATACCAGCAACAGTGTGTGAAAACCTTGTGAAGACTTACATAAAACGTTTGACCTCTGTCATTGCCAACAAAGGGTCTATAACAAAGTATTGAGATGAACTTTTGTTATTGACCAAATACTTATTTTCCACCATAATTTGCAAATAAATGTATTAAAAATCCTACAATGTGATTTTCTGGATTTTTTAAAATCATTTTGTCTGTCATAGTTGAAGTGTACCTATGATTGGTGGCTGACTAAATACTTTTTTGCCCCACTGTACATGTAGGTATCGTTAAAGTGACTGTGCATATATGATGAATAGAGAGTAGCAGACTTGACTTCAGGAGGCAGCCGAGGGAGGGGACCAATATGCGTTGTGCCTGTTGCTATGGCAACCTATAAACTGTGATTAGTGATGTGAGTTATAGGACATGCCGTCACCTTGGTGTTATCAGGTGATATTGTATGATATTGTGCTGCTTGGAGACTCATTTCACCCTTTTTCCCCTTTTCCCCATGCAGTGTACAGCAAAGAGAAGCTCCACAGACAAGCAAAACAGAACATCATGGGATGCAGGCTTTTGTTCCAGCCCAGCTCTCACACACCTGATTTCACTAATCAACGGCTTGGTGATTATAATCTATCCATCTATAAGTTGAGTCAGGTGTTTTAGTTTTGGCCTAGCACAAAATCCTGCACAGCATCTGGAGAATGTTTGTGACTGGGATGACGACCAAAGAAGCCGCTGCCCGCCGGACCCAGACTGCCTTTGCCTACAGGGCTTCCTGGGCTGGTTGGCAGGGGCAGACAGACCCTCATTACACCAACCACAGATGAAAATGAGAACAAAATGAGGCCCATTACCATGAGAGCATGACTAATATCCTTCAGCAGACCCCTGATACACACACCCACACCCACACATACAGACAGAAACAGACACACAAACACATATATAAGTACACACACATGTATGCACACACACACACACACACACACACACACACACACACACACACACACACACACACACACACACACGCACGCACGGCACATAAAAGCAAGGAAAGAGGTAATACATTCTGGCTCTATTAAAGCAACCCTCATTTAAGGCCTCTCTCTATACACTCTGTGTGTGTGTGTGTGTGTGTGTGTGTGTGTGTGTGTGTGTGTGTGTGTGTGTGTGTGTGTGTGTGTGTGTGTGTGTGTGTGTGTGTGTGTGTGTGTGTATACACTAATCATCTATGACTTATTCAACAAGCTCCCACTACAGAATTAGACACTTTTCCACATTTCTTCAAATGTAAAATTTCTAAGTTGCTCCAAAGTCTTTTGACTCCCTGGGTTGACTCCTCCTGCTCAGTATCATTCCATTTCTAAAAATGTCAAATTGTGAAGCAGCTCCAAATTAAGGGTTATGGTTTTGGATATGGTTAAAACATTACATTTAGGCACTCATTCTTAATGGTTTAGGTAAGGGTTATGGTTTGGAATAGGGTTAAAACCAAAAAATACAAAACAAGTGTAGACCACTGGGATCAAACACACAACCTTCTGATCTGGAGTCATGGGATTCCATCCATCCGCCACCCCTGTCTACAACCTATGTCCACAACTCCCTAGCAAAGCCCTACCCTACTTGATGGTAATAGAGCTCACTGTTGCCTCTAGCAGGACATGGATAGACATCCAATTGTCTCGTCTCATCTTGTCTCTTCTATTCTCGTCTCTCATCTTTTGTCGTCATCCTCAAGTCAAATATTTTCTCATCCTTTTCTCCTCCTACTCCACTACCATCCAAGCACATCTCTCTCACCCCTTCTCTCCTCTCCACTGTCTTCTCCTCTCCTATCTTCTCTGCCCCTTCACCTTTCTCTTCCCTCCCGACCACCCTCTCTAATATCACCTCTCCCCATCTTTCATCCCCCGTCTTCTCTACACTTCCTACTGTCTCCTCTACATTTATTCTCCCCCCCTTCCCCTCTCCGTCTCTCCTATCATCCTCTGTTTTACAGAGCCGGTCTGCTTGGTGATTTATAAACCTGTGACAGACAGATGGGGGGAGGAGAGGATGGAGGATGGGGGCAGGTGCGTTTGAAGTACATGAAGGGCTAATATTAAATACACCTGGCCCATCCAGGGGCTCCCTCTGTACACAGAAACAAAGAGATAGAGAGAGGGAGGCAGCGATGATGGGCCACAGGGAAGAGGCCTGAGGAGGGAGGTGGAAAGGGGTGGGCTGAGGTGCATTGCCAAGCAGGCAGTAATTGGCTATTCTTTCATGGGGCCTGATTTTCACACTCTCCCTCCCACAGGAAGAGACCCTTTTGCTGCCCCTCAGTGTGCACTGTAAAAAATACAAATCTAGTTGTTTCAACTACAGTTGAAGTCGGAAGTTTACATACACCTTAGCCAAGTATATTTAATTAATTAATTTTTCACAATTCTTGACATCTAGTAAAATTTATGTTTCTTAGATCAGATAGGATCACCACTTTATGGAATTCTAAATGTCAGAATAATAGTAGAGAGAATTATTTATTTCAGCTTTTATTTCTTTCATCGCATTCCCAGTGGGTCAGAAGTTTACATACACTCAATTAGTATTTGGTAGCATTGCCTTTAAATTGTTTAACTTGGGCCAAATGTTTCTCGTAGCCTTTCACAAGCTTCCCACAATAAGTTGGGTGAATTTTGGCCCAATCCTCCTGACAAAGCTGGTGTAACTGAGTCAGGTTTGTAGGACTCCTTGCACACTCCTTTCACACACGGGGTGGAGATGTTATTTCCTACCCTCACCACCTGGGGGTGGCCCGTCAGAAAGTCCAGGACCCAGTTGCAAAGGGGGGAGTCAAGACCCAGAGTCTCGGGCTTAATGACGAGTTTGGAGGGTACTTTGGTGTTAAATGCTGAGCTGTAGTCGATGAACAGCATTCTTACATAGGTATTCCTCTTGTCCAGATGGGTTAGGGCTGTGTGATTGCGATTGTGTCGTCTGTGGACCTATTGGGGAGGTAAGCAAATTGGAGTGGGTCTAGGGTGTCAGGTAGGGTGGAGGTGATATGATCCTTGATTAGTCTCTCAAAGCACTTCATAACGACGGAAGTGAGTAGGCGATAGTCGTTTAGCTCAGGTATCTTAGCTTTCTTGGGAACAGGAACAATGGTGGCCCTCTTGAATCATGTGGGAACAGCAGACTGGGATAGGGATTGATTGAATATGTCCGTAAACACACCAGTCACTTTGCGCATGAACTTATTAACAAGTCGTGGTGTGATCATAACAACATACAGGAACTCAATTGTTGGAAAAATGACTTGTGTCATACACAAAGTAGATGTCCTAACTGACTTGCCAAAACTATAGTTTGTTAACTAGAAATTTGTGGAGTGGTTGAAAAACAACCTAAGTGTATGTAAACTTCCGTCTTCAACTGTAAATATTATTAATTAACTGGTTCCACAGCTTCTTTTTTGTTTACTCAACTTTTCAGTCAAAGTGCTACCTGAATTTAACATTTTTAGTTGCCCCAACATTAGCTCCAACATGAGAAAACCTAGGCAGAAATTTCGATCGACTGAAAATCATGTGTTTGTTGTCTCATATGTTCATTCAACTAGAAATTATTATTTGGGCATTTTACCTGCAAAAATGGCTGTGGAACTAATTACACACACAAAGTGCCTTTAACTTACAACGTACAAATTTGACACACGTTGACAAACACTGAGTGTACAAAACATTAGGAACACCTTCCTACTATTGAGTTGCACTTCCTTTTGCCCTCAGAACAGCCTCAATTTGTCAGGGAATGGTCTCTACAAGGTGTCAAAAGTGTTCCACAGGGATGCTGGCCCATGTTGAATCCAATGCTTCCCACAGTTGTGTCAAGTTGGCTGGATGTCCTTTGGGTGGTGGAACATTCTTGACACACACAGGAAACTATTGACCCAGCAGCATTGCAGTTCTTGACACACTCATACCGGTGCACCTGGTACCTACTATCATACCCCGTTCAAAGGCACATGTTTTGTCTTGTCCATTCACCCTCTGAATGGCACACATACCCAATCCATGTCTCAATTGTCTCAAGGCTTAAAAATCATTCTTTAACCTGTCTCCTCCCCTTCATCTACACTGATTGAAGTGGATTTAATAGGTGACATCAATAAGTGATCATAGTTTTAATCTGGATTCACCTGGTTAGTCTGTCATGGAAAGAGCAGGTGTTCATAATGTTTTGTACACTCAGTGTATTTAGCCTCACAATGAAGAGTTTTACTATTTTCTTTTCAGGACAACCTTGGCTACAAGTTTTTAAACTATATTGTTTTATACTATATTGTGACAAGCTACAGCCTCCATTTAAAATGGTCAGTAGCAGCTAACCCATGAGGTTCATTATCTCAGGCAGGAAATATAGGCTGAAGGTTCCTAACCCTCGGTGGGTAATAGATTGGTTCTTGCTCATTAGTGATGCAGGTGTGTGTGTGTTGTCCTTGGGGAATTCCTCATTACCACGCAATCTGACCTCAGCTAATCTCTGACCTCTAATCCCTGACCCTGATACCTGACCTTGGCCCAAAACCCAGTGCAGATTAGGTAAAGACATGCACACATGTTCGCATGTACAAATGCACAGAGAGAGGGACAGAGAAAGAGAGAGAAAGAGAGAGAGAGCAGACAGCCTTAGATAGAGAGTCCACTAGGAAGCAGTGTGTCTGACAGACAGAACACACTGAGACTATGAGAGCTTGAGATAGAGGTCTATTTAAAGGGGCTCCTACCTCTTTGAAGTTCTCTTTGGGATCTGTTCTCTTCCACTTTCTGCCCTTTCCATCGCTCGGACTGACACCAATCCATTTTACTACCTGCCCAGGGAAAGGAGGGAGAATGGGAGGGAGGGAGGGAGGGAGGGAGGGGAAAATGTAGCACACGTCTAATATGAGTTAGTACCTATAAACAGATTTTAGACGCACTTTCCATTGCTTAAGTGGAAAGACACACACACACACACAAACACACAGACTTGCACGCACGCACACACAAACACAGACATCTACACGGCTGATTACACGCAAGCCCCAACAGCGAGTCAGCGGTGGAGGTATAGCCACACAGCGAGACGGCCTTGCCGCAGAAGTAACCCCATCAGTCCCTACAGAGTGTGGTCACATCATGGCTATACTACCACACTGCCTTAGATAAGAGCACCTAAATACTACCACACTGCCTTACACAAGAGCACCTACAATTACCACACTGCCTTACACAAGAGCACCTACAATTACCACACTGCCTTAGACAACAGCACCTAAAAACTACCACGCTGCCTTAGACAACAGCACCTAAATACTACCACACTGCCTTAGATAAGAGCACCTAAATACTACCACACTGCCTTACACAAGAGCACCTACAATTACCACACTGCCTTACACAAGAGCACCACAATTACCACACTGCCTTAGACAACAGCACCTAAAAACTACCACGCTGCCTTAGACAACAGCACCTAAATACTACCACACTGCCTTACACAAGAGCACCTACAATTACCACACTGCCTTAGACAAGAGCACCTAAAACTACCACACTGCCTTACACAAGAGCACCTACAATTACCACACTGCCTTAGACAACAGCACCTAAATACTACCACACTGCCTTAGACAACAGCACCTAAATACTACCACACTGCCTTACACAAGAGCACCTAAATACTACCACACTGCCTTACACAAGAGCACCTACAATTACCACACTGCCTTAGACAAGAGCACCTAAAACTACCACACTGCCTTAGACAACAGCACCTAAATACTACCACACTGCTTTAGACAAGAGCACCTAAAACTACCACACTGCCTTAGACAACAGCACCTAAATACTACCACACTGCCTTAGACAACAGCACCTAAATACTACCACACTGCCTTACACAAGAGCACCTAAAACTACCACACTGCCTTACACAAGAGCACCTACAATTACCACACTGCCTTACACAAGAGCACCTAAAACTACCACACTGCCTTAGACAACAGCACCTAAATACTACCACACTGCCTTAGACAACAGCACCTAAATACTACCACACTGCCTTACACAAGAGCACCTACAATTACCACACTGCCTTACACAAGAGCACCTACAATTACCACACTGCCTTAGACAACAGCACCTAAAAACTACCACGCTGCCTTAGACAACAGCACCTAAATACTACCACACTGCCTTACACAAGAGCACCTAAATACTACCACACTGCCTTAGACAACAGCACTTAAAAACTACCACACTGCTTTAGACAACAGCACCTAAATACTACCACACTGCCATAGACAAGAGCACCCAAATACTACCACACTGCCTTAGATAAGAGCACCTAAATACTACCACACTGCCTTACACAAGAGCACCTAAAACTACCACACTGCCTTAGACAAGAGCACCTAAAACTACCACACTGCCTTAGACAACAGCACCTAAATACTACCACACTGCCTTACACAAGAGCACCTAAAACTACCACACTGCCTTAGACAACAGCACTTAAAAACTACCACACTGCTTTAGACAACAGCACCTAAATACTACCACACTGCCATAGACAAGAGCACCCAAATACTACCACACTGCCTTAGACAAGAGCACCTAAAACTACCACACTGCCTTACACAAGAGCACCTAAAACTACCACACTGCCTTAGACAACAGCACCCAAATACTACCACACTGCTTCAGACAAGAGCACCTAAATACTACCACACTGCCATAGACAAGAGCACCTAAAACTACCACACTGCCTAAGACAAGAGCACCCAAATACTACCACACTGCCATAGACAAGAGCACCTAAAACTACCACACTGCCTTACACAAGAGCACCTACAATTACCACACTGCCTTAGACAACAGCACCTAAATACTACCACACTGCCTTAGACAACAGCACCTAAATACTACCACACTGCCTTACACAACAGCACCTAAATACTACCACACTGCCTTAGACAACAGCACCTAAATACTACCACACTGCCTTACACAAGAGCACCTAAAACTACCACACTGCCTTACACAAGAGCACCTACAATTACCACACTGCCTTACACAAGAGCACCTAAAACTACCACACTGCCTTAGACAACAGCACCTAAATACTACCACACTGCCTTAGACAACAGCACCTAAATACTACCACACTGCCTTACACAAGAGCACCTACAATTACCACACTGCCTTACACAAGAGCACCTACAATTACCACACTGCCTTAGACAACAGCACCTAAAAACTACCACGCTGCCTTAGACAACAGCACCTAAATACTACCACACTGCCTTACACAAGAGCACCTAAAACTACCACACTGCCTTAGACAAGAGCACCTAAAACTACCACACTGCCTTAGACAACAGCACCTAAATACTACCACACTGCCTTACACAAGAGCACCTAAAACTACCACACTGCCTTAGACAACAGCACTTAAAAACTACCACACTGCTTTAGACAACAGCACCTAAATACTACCACACTGCCATAGACAAGAGCACCCAAATACTACCACACTGCCTTAGACAAGAGCACCTAAAACTACCACACTGCCTTACACAAGAGCACCTAAAACTACCACACTGCCTTAGACAACAGCACCCAAATACTACCACACTGCTTCAGACAAGAGCACCTAAATACTACCACACTGCCATAGACAAGAGCACCTAAAACTACCACACTGCCTAAGACAAGAGCACCCAAATACTACCACACTGCCATAGACAAGAGCACCTAAAACTACCACACTGCCTTACACAAGAGCACCTACAATTACCACACTGCCTTAGACAACAGCACCTAAATACTACCACACTGCCTTAGACAACAGCACCTAAATACTACCACACTGCCTTACACAAGAGCACCTAAATACTACCACACTGCCTTACACAAGAGCACCTACAATTACCACACTGCCTTAGACAAGAGCACCTAAAACTACCACACTGCCTTAGACAACAGCACCTAAATACTACCACACTGCTTTAGACAAGAGCACCTAAAACTACCACACTGCCTTAGACAACAGCACCTAAATACTACCACACTGCCTTAGACAACAGCACCTAAATACTACCACACTGCCTTACACAAGAGCACCTAAAACTACCACACTGCCTTACACAAGAGCACCTACAATTACCACACTGCCTTACACAAGAGCACCTAAAACTACCACACTGCCTTAGACAACAGCACCTAAATACTACCACACTGCCTTAGACAACAGCACCTAAATACTACCACACTGCCTTACACAAGAGCACCTACAATTACCACACTGCCTTACACAAGAGCACCTACAATTACCACACTGCCTTAGACAACAGCACCTAAAAACTACCACGCTGCCTTAGACAACAGCACCTAAATACTACCACACTGCCTTACACAAGAGCACCTAAATACTACCACACTGCCTTAGACAACAGCACTTAAAAACTACCACACTGCTTTAGACAACAGCACCTAAATACTACCACACTGCCATAGACAAGAGCACCCAAATACTACCACACTGCCTTAGATAAGAGCACCTAAATACTACCACACTGCCTTACACAAGAGCACCTAAAACTACCACACTGCCTTAGACAAGAGCACCTAAAACTACCACACTGCCTTAGACAACAGCACCTAAATACTACCACACTGCCTTACACAAGAGCACCTAAAACTACCACACTGCCTTAGACAACAGCACTTAAAAACTACCACACTGCTTTAGACAACAGCACCTAAATACTACCACACTGCCATAGACAAGAGCACCCAAATACTACCACACTGCCTTAGACAAGAGCACCTAAAACTACCACACTGCCTTACACAAGAGCACCTAAAACTACCACACTGCCTTAGACAACAGCACCCAAATACTACCACACTGCTTCAGACAAGAGCACCTAAATACTACCACACTGCCATAGACAAGAGCACCTAAAACTACCACACTGCCTAAGACAAGAGCACCCAAATACTACCACACTGCCATAGACAAGAGCACCTAAATACTACCACACTGCCTTACACAAGAGCACCTAAAACTACCACACTGCCTTACACAAGAGCACCTAAAACTACCACACTGTCTTAGACAACAGCACCTAAAACTACCACACTGCCTTACACAAGAGCACCTAAAACTACCACACTGCCTTAGACAACAGCACCCAAATACTACCACACTGCTTCAGACAAGAGCACCTAAATACTACCACACTGCCATAGACAAGAGCACCTAAAACTACCACACTGCCTAAGACAAGAGCACCCAAATACTACCACACTGCCATAGACAAGAGCACCTAAATACTACCACACTGCCTTACACAAGAGCACCTAAAACTACCACACTGCTTTAGACAACAGCACCTAAAACTACCACACTGCTTTAGACAACAGCACCTAAAACTACCACACTGCTTTAGACAACAGCACCTAAAACTACCACACTGCTTTAGACAACAGCACCTAAAACTACCACACTGCTTTAGACAACAGCACCTAAAACTACCACACTGCCTTACACAAGAGCACCTAAAACTACCACACTGCCTTACACAAGAGCACCTAAAACTACCACACTGCCTTAGACAACAGCACCCAAATACTACCACACTGCCTTAGACAACAGCACCCAAATACTACCACACTGCATTAGACAAGAACACCAAAAAACGTCCACACTGCCTTAGACAAGAGCACCTAAAACTACCACACTGCCTTAGACAACAGCACCCAAATACTACCACACTGCCTTAGACAACAGCACCCAAATACTACCACACTGCATTAGACAAGAACACCAAAAAACTTCCACACTGCCTTAGACAAGAGCACCTAAAACTACCACACTGCCTTAGACAACAGCACCCAAATACTACCACACTGCCTTAGACAAGAGCACCTAAAACTACCACACTGCCAGCTATTTCTATCAGTATCTCATAGTGCATGCGCACACACACACGCCAGAACGCGCACATACACACCTACTGACACATTTTTTCGACAGTTATTTAGTTTTTCCTTCAGTAAGGAGTGCTCTGTCTGTAAGAGAACCAGATAAAAATTCAGATCTTCCTCTCTACCACTCTCTGTCTCTCACACACTCTTTCATACACACGCCACAGTATTTCTATCTGTATCACAGACAATCTCTATTTAATCCAAACCACAATCACAAATGACTTTGTAATAAATACAGGGTTTGACCCCTCATATACTACAGTAGACTCCACCTCATAACATGCAGCAGATGTATGCATGGTGACCAAGAGAGACAGAGATAGAGTGAGCAAGTGGGAGAGAGAGAAAGAGAGTGAAAAGGGCTGAAATAGCAATAGGGAGAGAGAGAGGGAGAATAAACTGAGCGGAGAGAGTGTGAGAATGTCTTTCAAACAGCTGAGGAAACAACTTAATCTCTGAGTTTCTCAAAGACACATGACAGAGAGGAAAAGAAAGAGTGAACTAGAGATAGGGGAAGAAATAGAGAGGAAAAGAGAGAGGGGGAGGTATGTTCCCCTACCTTGCTTTGACTTCTTCCACCATACGAGTCTGTAACCATACGGAACTCCCTTCACATAGAGACTGATCGGGAGAGGAGAGGAGGGTGTGAACCAGAGAAAGGGAGAGAGAGAGAGAGAGAGAGAGAGAGAGAGAGAGAGAGAGAGAGGAGTGATCGAACAGGAGAAAGAGGAATGTTGAGCACAGGGAGGGAGAGAGAGAGAGAGGGGGAGAGAGAGTGAGAGATATGGAAGGGGAGGGAGAGAGAGAGAAAGAGGAAAGGAGTGAGCTAGATCACTTGTTCCTTTCTGACAAAAACTCACGGCTTGACTTCGGAGAGACAGGAATGAGAGAGAAGAGGAGGAGAAGGAAGAAGAGGATGAGAGCAACAATGAGAAAGAAGAGGAAGGGAGGGAGGAAGGAAGAAATTAGAGGAGGAGATGGAGGAGAGGCAAAATTCCCTCATTACGTAAAGCGGTGTGTAGAGCGTCACATAGTACTAAGTCACTAACGCCCACAAACACACACTCAAGGTATTCACAAACACACACGCACACACTCAAGGTATTCACAAACACACATTAAAAAATGCTACAGTTTACAATAGAATGCTGCAGTATTTACTATATAATTATGTAGTAAACTGTAGATTACTATACTACACACTGTTGTAGAATACTATACTACACACTGTTGTAGAATACTATACTACACACTGTAGTATACCTCGATCATTTTGTGATTTTATCAACTCGTACTCCCGCTGACATTTTAACGCCTGGTATTTAACCCCTGGACTCACTTTAAACCATTATACCCATTTAACCTCACCTGTCCAGGAAGGTGGGTCACTGCAATAGAAGCTGACATTCTAACAACTTAAACCCCGGTTTTACTGCACTGTGAGTTGATGTATTTTTCACATAACTTAATAATGCTGGAGACTAACACACCGAGTGTACAAAACAAGGAACACCTTCCTAATAATGTAGTGGCACCCACTTTTGCCCTCAGAACAGCCTCAATTTGTCAAGGAAGACACTTTACAAGGTGACGAAAGTGTTCCACAGGGATGCTGGCCCATGTTGACTCCCACAGTTGTGTCAAGTTGGCTGGATGTCAATCGGGCGGTGGACTATTTTTGATAAACATGGCAAACTGTTGAGAGTGAAAAACACAGCATCGCTGCTGTTCTTGACATTCAAACCAGTGAGCCTGGTACCTACTACCAGTGCTGTAAAGTACTTAAGTAAAAACACTTTAAAGTACAACTTAAGACGTTTTTGGGGGTATCTGTATTTTACTTTACCATGTAAATTTTTGACTACTTTTACTTTTACTTCACTAGATTCCTTAAAAACCTGTTAGCCCCTTTTTTTTTTTTAATTTCGCCTAAAATGACATACCCAAATCTAACTGCCATGTAGCTCAGGCCCTGAAGCAAGGATGTGCATATTCTTGGTACCATTTGAAAGGAAACACTTTGAAGTTTATGGTAATGTAGGTAAATTAATGTAGGTAAATTAATGTAGTAGAATATAACACAATAGATCTGGTAAAATATCATTAAAAGAAAAAAACAACCATTCTTTTGTATTTTTCTGTACCATCATCTTTGAAATGCAAGAGAAAGGCCATAATGTATTATTCCAGCCCAGGTTTAATTTAGATTTTGGACACTAGATGGCATCAGTGTATGTGCAAAGGTTTAGACTGATCCAATGAACCATTGCATTTATGTTCAACATGTTGTATCAAGACTGCCCAAATGTGCCTAATTCAAAATTGTCACGCCCTGGTCTAATTATTTTGTGTTTTTCTTCATGTATTGGGTCAGGCCAGGGTGTGGCATGGGTTTTTGTATGTGGTGTGTATGTATGGGGATTGTAGCTAGTGGGGTGTTCTAGCTAAGTCTATGGCTGTCTGAAGTGGTTCTCAATCAGAGGCAGGTGTTTATCGTTGTCTCTGATTGGGAACCATATTTAGGCAACCATATTCTTTGAGTTTGTCGTGGGTGATTGTCCTTAGTGTCCTGATGTCCTTGTTCTGTGTTAGTTTACACAAGTATAGGCTGTTTCGGTTTTTGTTACGTTTATTGTTTTTGTAGTGTTTGTGTTTAGTGTGTTTTTTCATTAAACATGAATCGCAATCGACATTCTGCATTTTGGTCCGACTCTCCTTCTCACCAAGAAAACCGTTACAAAAATTGTGCACTCTCCTCAAACAATAGCATGGTATTATTTCACTGTAATAGCTACTATAAATTGGACAGTGCAGTTAGATTAACAAGAATTTAAGCTTTCTGCTAATATCAGATATGTCTATGTCCTGGGAAATGTTCTTGTTACTTACAACCGTATGCAAATCGCATTAGCCTACGTTAGCTCAACCGTCCAGTGGAAGGGACACTGATCCCAAAGAAGTTTTAAGAAAATAGTGTAATTTTTACTGCATACATTTTCCAAGACACCCAAAAGTACTCTTTACATTTTGAATGCTTAGCAGGACAGGAAAATGGTCTAATTCACGCTCTTATCAACAGAACATCCCCGGTCATCCCTACTGCCTCTGATCTGGCGGACTCACTAAACACAAATGCTTCATTTGTAAGTGATGTCTGAGTGTAAACATAATATGACATTTGTAATGTCTTTATTATTTTAGAACAATTGTGAGTGTAATGTTTACTGTTCATTTTTATTGTTTATTTCACTTTTGTATATTATCTACTTCACTTGCTTTGGCAATGTTAACGTATGTTTCCCATGCCAGTAAAGCCCCTTGAATTGAATTGTTGGCGTGTGCCCCTGGCTTTCCGTAAATAAATAAAAACAAGAAAAAGGTGCCATCTGGGTTGCTTAATATAAGGGATTTGCAATTATTATACTTTTACTTTTGGTACTTAAGTATATTTTACTTAAAATACACCCCGCTAACTAGCTAGCTATTTCACACAAGTTACACCTTGTCTATCACCAGTATCGCTGATAATGTTTTTGTACATACGGTATATTATTTTGTTCTTTCTCTACGGGCATTGATACTTTTTGTTATTTAAACAAAATGATAATGACACTTTCTATTTTATATATTGCTACTAAGCAAATATGCAAGTAATAATTTCACTGTACCATTTACGCCTTCTGTAGAGCCCCATCCACTTAGCTAGACGTGGCTGTGGGGTGCCTATAACCTATTAAGTGACCCATCAAGTGATTACGGCCATCTATTGTATTTCATGAACATGTGTACATCTAGACAATAGTGACCCATCCACTTATGTGGTTGGAGGGTGGTTAGCATTTATTTCACATGACCCATCAATTTAGACAAGTATGTCTGGGTAAACATAATCTAATAATTCTAAATGATTTATAACATCTTTTTACCTGGACCACTATTTTTGATATTGCTACGATGCAAATATGCAAGTAACCATTTTTCTATACTGCTTACACCTTCTGTATCTTGTGAATGTGACAAATAAACAGACTGTATTTGATGTAGTGTGTGTTTACCAGAGATGGTAATGTGAAGAACAACTTGACCTGCACAAAAGTAAGATTAGGATTTAGGCCAAGGACTAGATAAAGTGTCATTTTACCTGGAGTTTTTCCTTATTGTAGGCTACTATTTTGACCACTTTTAGTCTTGAAATCTTTGGTTGTTTACTACACTACCTTACTCATTCTGTTTAGCACATGGCCTCACATGTGAATCCTTAAATAGATGGGTGGGGCTAAGGCTTAAGAGGGTGTGAATGATGCTGAATGGGTATAGACAAAGAAGAGCTCTCCAGTAGGTGTACCAAACAATTGAAGGGCCATTTTCTCAAAAGTGGGGTTACAAGTTTTTCGATTTTCAAGGTATAATTACTTTCCCATTGTTCCTCAACTGTGGTGTATGATATACAATTGTCTTGCTCTGAGTCTGTACTTTATCCAATGTATAAAAAAAACACAATTTCAAATGTTGCTACATAAGACTGAAAAGAGGTGCTTGGTCACAAATCGTAAAGGACTTGGGTTGATGCATCTGAACATTAGGAGTTTACTTCCTGAAATCCTAAACTGGATTACATCAAGATCTAGGCTATGCAGACGAATCCAGACATTCTGGTAATGACTCAAATTTGGATCTCTGGGGACATTCTGGACTCATATTAATATTGAGGGAAATCATGTATTCAGAGCTGACAGACAGGGTAGAGGTGGTGGAGTGCCCATTCTTATAAAAAATAATTTCTCTGTCTGTTTACTGAAATCCATTTCCTTTACCCCAAAATCTTAGCTATTATCTTTAAGCCTTTTTCTGGGGAAAAATGTATCTATGATTGTTCACTCATGACTGCACGGTCAGGCACGACTCCAACACCATCATTAAGTTTGCCGATGACACAACAGTGGTAGGCCTATGTCACGTCCTGACCTTAGTTCCTTTTTTATGTCTCTATTTTAGTTTGTTCAGGGCGTGAGTTGGGGTGGGCATTCTATGTGTTGTTCCATGTTTTTGTATTTCTGTGTTTGGCCTGGTATGGTTCCCAATCAGAGGCCGCTGTCGATCGTTGTCTCTGATTGAGAACCATACTTAGGCAGCCTGTTTTCCCACTATGATTTGTGGGTAGTTGTTTTCTGTCTTTGTATTAGTTACCAGACGGAACTGTTTCGGTTGTTCTTTTGGTTTACTTTGTATTGTAGTGTTCAGTTCAGTTTAATAAAATGACAAACACTTACCACGCTGCATATTGGTCCGATCCATCCTACTCCTCCTCAGAAGAGGAGGAAAACCGTTACAGCCTAATCATCAACAGTGACGAGACAGCCTATAGGGAGGAGGTCAGAGACCTGGCCATGTGGTGCCAGGACAACAACCTCTCCCTTGACGTGATCAAGATAAAGGAGACGATTGTGGACTACAGGAAAAGGAGGACCAAGCACGCACCCATTCTCATTGACAGGGCTATATTGGAGCAGGTTGAGAGCTTCAAGTTCCTTGGTGTCCACATCACCAACAAACTATCATAGTCCAAGCACACCAAGACAGTCGTGAAGACGGCACGACAAAACCTATTCCCCCTCAGGAGACTGAAAAGATTTGGCATGGGTCCTCAGATCCTCAAAAGGTTCTACATCTGCACCATCGAGAGCATCCTGACTGGTTGCATCACTGCCTGTTATGGCAACTGCTCGGCATCCGACCGCAAGGCACTACAGAGGGTAGTGCGTACGACCCAGTACATCACTGGGGCCAAACTTCCTGCCATCCAGGACCTCTATACCAGGCGGTGTCAGAGGAAGGCCCTAAAAATTGTCAAAGACTCCAGCCACCCTAGTCATAGACTGTTCTCTCTGCTCCCCCCCCCCCCCCCCTTTTACGCCGCTGCTGCTCTCTGTTATTAGTCACTTTAATAACTCTACCTACATGTACATATTACCTCAACTAACCGGTGCCCCCAACATTGACTCTATACCGGTACCCCCCTGTATAGTCTCGCTATTGTTATTTTACTGCTGCTCTTTAATTACTTGTTACTTTTATTTCTTAGTCTTACTCATATTTTTTAAACTGCATTGTTGGTTAGGGGCTTGTAAATAAGCATTTCACTGTAAGGTCTACATCTGTTGTATTCGTCGCATGTGACAAATACAATTTGATTTGATTTTGAAATTGCACACATTGTGTTACACGCATTGAAACACTTGTGGCATTGTGTTGTGTGACAAAACTGCACATTTTACAGTGGCCTTTAATCGTCCCCAGCACAAGGTGTACCTGTGTAATGATCATGCTGTTTAATCAGCTTCATGATATGACACACCTGTCAGGTGGATGGATTATCTTGGCAAATGAGAAATGCTCACAAAGATGGATGAAAACAAATTTGTGCACAACATTTGAGAGAAATAAGCTTTTTGTGCCTATGGAACATTTCTGGGATATTTTATTTCAGTTCATGAAATATGACCAACACTTTATATGTTGTGTTTATATTTTTGTTCAGTATAGTTTGTTGTCTTTGTGAGTGAGTTGCAGGAAATGGCTTCCTGAAATTCTCCCCAAGCAACTGATTGGTCAGCCCCATTCATGATAGGAGAGCTGACCCCGCCCCCACGTCAGGACGCAGCTGTCTTCAATTAACGACTCCTTCTGAAGCTATATATACTGTGTTGGTTGTTCTCAGAAAGAGAGGATTTCTGAGAGGAGGCTGTTGATCATATACTGTGTTGGTCGTATACTGTGTTGGTCGTATACTGTGTTGGTCGTATACTGTGTTGGTCGTATACTGTGTTGGTCGTATACTGTGTTGGTCGTATACTGTGTTGGTTGTATACTGTGTTGGTTGTGCTCAGAGGGAGATGATTCGTATGTCCTGTGTTTTCGGTGTTGTGCAGAGGTATCATTTGTTGCCAGTATGTTGTAGCTGGTCCTACTAAGGTATGTCTATGACAAAAGGACTGTTTTTGATTGAAATTGTTTGTAATATTCATAGTCATAACAGTTTCATTTGTTCCCAGGGGGGAAGGCACCTAGGGAGTGCTTAGGCAACAGGCCCGCGGGCATACATATACCTGTAGTGTATATACTCGGTCTATGCACACTAGGTAAGACCTGGGTGGACCACCCCCTGTATTTTGGTTAGTGAACCATGTGGTTATAAGTAGTGGGTAGGCAGGTAAGATAGGAGAGGGGGTTTTGATATTTATTTTCTTTGCTTTGGTTCCGTCCAGCCCCTTTTCCCCATATTACCGTGTGAAGGACTAAATTCCTAGTAAACGGTAAATTCTCTGCCTTTTGTCATCCTTACAGTCCCATACCTCTTTCACACCACGGGGAGTTGAGTTGTGGCAGTGCGTTGCGTTCCCTCTCACTAGAGGCGTGCGTAACATCTTCTACTAAATCAGAAGTTATTATCCTGGGTGACCTAAAATAGGAGTAGAAAATGCAGGCTTTAGACAATCTAAAATACATGTGTAATGATCTAAACTTAACCCAGCTAGTGACTAAGCCTACATGTCTACAGAACCTTCAAAGTCAACTCTAGATTGATGTATTCGTTAGAATAAATCAGTGAAATATGTTTCTACTGGTGGCTTCGCCCAAGATATTAGTGACCATTGCACAGTTGTTTCTGTCAGCCTCATGTCATCAGAAAGGGGAACTTTAATAACTTCAGTGAACACGATGATCTTTATTTTAGTGACCTTAACTGTACTTCAGCTGAACCTGACTTGGCATTCAGCCTTTATTCAGATGTCTTCAATACTATTGTGGATAATCATGCTCCCAAAAAAAACCCAAAGGGTTAAAGGTGAGTCGAATGCCTGGTGCACTCCGGAATTATCAGAAGTCATTCATAAAAGAGCTGATCTTCGGGTCAAGGCCAGCAACACAGGCTTAGGCCCGGACTAGCAAGCTTTTAATAAGCAACTGAGGAATCATTGTTTAAGACAAAACACAAAGGATAAATCTGATTATTATGTAACCGTTCGGATTTTAATGGGAACCCGTCTAAATTCTGAACTTAATCCCTGAAGGGCTCTACTTCCTCTCTCCCACAACACATTAATGCAGACACTGGCCTCATTACAGAAAAATATGCCATCATTGATGCATTTAATCACCATTTTATTTCAGCGGGCTATCTTGATAATGGTCTGGATGCTGATAGGGGAAACTTGCTGAATGATAATAGGAATTATAGTCAATGATTTTCTTTAAGACTATTTACAGAAAAATAAGTCCTGGATGCTTTGCTAGTAATTGACAACAAGAAATCAACTGGTGCTGACCAATCGGATCCTGTTCTGCTGAAGTCTGCAGCGCCCACTATTGTTGGCCCAATAACGCACCATTTTTTAAATTGTTATCAGGAAATATTCCAAAAACTATGGAAATCAGCTCTTGTGTCGGAGGGGATATTTGTGATCTTAATTACCACCCCATTTCAAGGCGTCCTTGTCTTGCTAAGATTCTTGAATCCTTGGTAAATGTACAACTTTGCTCTTTATCTGAGAAATGTATTTTGAATGTAGACCGATCAGGGTTTAGGCCTGGACACATCACTATTACAGTAACCACTTAGGTTGTTAATGATATTGTCAATGCTTTAGACACTGGAATGAAATGAGCTGCTTTGTTTGTGGACCTGTCAAAAGATGTCAACATTCCTATTTCAATACTAACGTTGTCTGCCAGTGTGCTTGTGTACGAATGAATCTAGTATTGTGTGTTAATGTGTTTGTCATGGTGATTGTGAGAGAGTGGGTAGGGTAGAATGTAGTGAGCGTTGAGGCAGTAAAGTGCCATTGTGTTGGAGGATACCACACATAGCTGTTTTACAGCCTAGATAACTGCTGCCATTCCCTGCATAGCAAGGCTTTTGTACTCCTGAGAGAGAGACACACACAACCCTTTCATAGCCTTGGCCCCACTTGTAAAAACACTCCAAGTGCTCAAAGACACTAGCGATGCACGCTACAAGCTCAAACACACACATACACTACATGTCCAAACGTACAGTGCCTTGCGAAAGCATTCGGCCCCCTTGAACTTTGCGACCTTTTGCCACATTTCAGACTTCAAACATAAAGATATAAAACTATTTTTTTGTGAAGAATCAACAACAAGTGGGACACAATCATGAAGTGGAACGACATTTATTGGATATTTCAAACTTTTTTAACAAATCAAAAACTGAAAAATTGGGCGTGCAAAATTATTCAGCCCCCTTAAGTTAATACTTCGTAGCGCCACCTTTTGCTGTGATTACAGCTGTAAGTCGCTTGGGGTATGTCTCTATCAGTTTTGCACATCGAGAGACTGACATTTTTTCCCATTCCTCCTTGCAAAACAGCTCGAGCTCAGTGAGGTTGGATGGAGAGCATTTGTGAACAGCAGTTTTCAGTTCTTTCCACAGATTCTCAATTGGATTCAGGTCTGGACTTTGACTTGGCCATTCTAACACCTGGATATGTTTATTTTTGAACCATTCCATTGTAGATTTTGCTTTATGTTTTGGATCATTGTCTTGTTGGAAGACAAACCTCCGTCCCAGTCTCAGGTCTTTTGCAGACTCCATCAGGTTTTCTTCCAGAATGGTCCTGTATTTGGCTCCATCCATTTTCCCATCAATTTTAACCATCTTCCCTGTCCCTGCTGAAGAAAAGCAGGCCCAAACCATGATGCTGCCACCACCATGTTTGACAGTGGGGATGTTGTGTTCAGGGTAATGAGCTGTGTTGCTTATACGCCAAACATAACGTCTTGCATTGTTGCCAAAAATTTCAATTTTGGTTTCATCTGACCAGAGCACCTTCTTCCACATGTTTGGTGTGTCTCCCAGGTGGCTTGTGGCAAACTTTAACCAACACTTTTTATGGATATCTTTAAGAAATGGCTTTCTTCTTGCCACTCTTCCATAAAGGCCAGATTTGTGCAATATACGACTGATTGTTGTCCTATGGACAGAGTCTCCCACCTCAGCTGTAGATCTCTGCAGTTCATCCAGAGTGATCATGGGCCTCTTGGCTGCATCTCTGATCAGTCTTCTCCTTGTATGAGCTGAAAGTTTAGAGGGACGGCCAGGTCTTGGTAGATTTGCAGTGGTCTGATACTCCTTCCATTTCAATATTATCGCTTGCACAGTGCTCATTGGGATGTTTAAAGCTTGGGAAATCTTTTTGTATCCAAATCCGGCTTTAAACTTATTCACAACAGTATCTCGGACCTGCCTGGTGTGTTCCTTGTTCTTCATGATGCTCTCTGCGCTTTTAACGGACTTCTGAGACTATCACAGTGCAGGTGCATTTATACGGAGACTTGATTACACACAGGTGGATTGTATTTATCATCATTAGTCATTTAGGTCAACATTGGATCATTCAGAGATCCTCACTGAAGTTCTGGAGAGAGTTTGCTGCACTGAAAGTAAAGGGGCTGAATAATTTTGCACGCCCAATTTTTCAGTTTTCAGATTTGTTAAAAAAGTTTGAAATATCCAATAAATGTCGTTCCACTTCATGATTGTGTCCCACTTGTTGTTGATTCTTCACAAAAAAAAACAGTTGTATATCTTTATGTTTGAAGCCTGAAATGTGCCAAAAGGTCGCAAAGTTCAAGGGGGCGGAATACTTTCGCAAGGCACTGTATGTGGACACTTGCTCATCAAACGTGTCATTGCAAAATCATGGGCACTGATATGCAGTCGGTCCCTCTGTTGCTGCTATAACTGCCTCTACTCTTCTGAGTAGTATTCCCACTAGATGTTGAAACATTTCTGTGGAGACATGCTTCTATTCAGACACCAGTATTAGTGAGGTAGGACACTGACATTGGGCGATTAGTCCTGGCTCGCAGTCGATGTTCCAATTTATCCCAAATGTGTTCGATGGGGTTGATGTCAGGGCTATGTGCAGGCCTGTCGAGTTCTTCCACAGCAAACTCGACAAACCATTTCTGTATGGACCTCGCTTTTGTGCACCGGGTCATTGTCATACTGAAACAGGAAAGGGTCTTCCCCAAACTGTTTCCACCAAGATGGAAGCACAGAATCGTCTAGAATGTAATAGTCTGCTGTAGCATTAAGATTTCCCTTCACTGGAACTAAGAGGCCTAGCCCAAACCATGAAAAACAGCGCCAGACCATTATTCCCCCTCCACCAAACTTTACAGTTGGCACTATGAGTTCGGGCAGGTAGCGTTCTCCTGGCATCTGCCAAACCCAGATTAGTCCGTCAAATTGCCAGATGGTGAAGCATGATTCATCACTTTAGAGAACACATTTCCAATACTCCAGAGTCCAATAGTGGTGAGCTTTACACCACTCCAGCCAACGCTTGGCATTGCACATGGAGAGCTTAGGCTTGTGTGCGTCTGCTCTGCCATGGAAACCCAGTTCATGAAGCTCCCAACAAAGAGTTATTGTGCTGACGTTGCTTCCAGAGGCAGTTTGGAACTCGGTAGGGAGTGTTGCAACCGAGGAAAGATGATTTCACGCGTTACGCACATCAGCACTCGGCGATCCCATTCTGTGAGCTTGTGCGGCCTACCACTTCGCGGCTGAGCCGTTGTTGCTCCTAGACGGTTTTAGTTTACAATAACAGCACTAACTGTTGACCGGGAAGCTCTAGCAGGGCAGAAATTTGACGAGCTGACTTGTTGGAAAGGTGGCATCCTATGACGGTGCCACATTGAAAATCACTGACCTCTTGAGTAAGGCCATTTTACTGCCAATGTTTGTTTATGGAGATTGCATGGTAGTGTGCTCAATTTTATACACGTCAGCAACGTGTTTGGCTGAAATAGCCGAATCCACTAATTTGAAGGCGTATCACATACTTTTGTATATATTGTGTGCATACTAGACATTAAAGCTATGTGTATTGAGCCTTATGGTCAAAAGTCAGAAATAACCAGTGTAATGTAAAAGTATCCATATATGGTGGCTTGCCCCCCAAATTTTTTCCCCCTTCAAAATTGAATTTGATGTAATTTGATGCATCCCCAATTTGTTAAAGTCAACTAAGTTACCGGCCTAGGGGTTAGCATTCAGCTATTTGAAAGCCAGTTAAAGCTTATGGAAAACACAATAATACACATTTGATGAGGTAAGTTCCCTTTCCCTTCACAAGCACACATCTAACAGCTTTCACATCTAATCATAGGTGAAATACGCAGGTAAAAGCAATGCGTTGGATATGAGCTGTCCATTCAATGCTCTGTATGGGGTCTGTCTGGTGGCTCTGGAGGGTGGTTCTGTCTGGTGGCTCTGGAGGGTGGCTCTGTCTGGTGGCTCTGGAGGGTGGCTCTGTCTGGTGGCTCTGTCTGGTGGCTCTGGAGGGTGGCTCTGGAGGGTGGCTCTGTCTGGTGGCTCTGGAGGGTGGCTCTGGAGGGTGGTTCTGTCTGGTGGCTCTGGAGGGTGGCTCTGGAGGGTGGTTCTGTCTGGTGGCTCTGTAGGGTGTCTCTGTCTGGTGGCTCTGTCTGGTGGCTCTGTCTGGTGGCTCTGTCTGGTGACTCTGGAGGGTGGCTCTGTCTGGTGACTCTGGAGGGTGGCTCTGGAGGGTGGCTCTGTCTTATGGCTCTGTCTGGTGACTCTGGAGGGTGTCTCTGTCTGGTGGCTCTGGAGGGTGGCCTTATTGAATTGTTATGACCCACCCTAGACTCATCCTCAAACTGCATGCTTACCAAGGTTAATATAGTTAGTGTTTTATATTACTTTTTATTTCTATTTGTTTACTAAATTCTGTATTTAGCAGTAGTTTTTCATTTTAACTTCAGTTTACTATAACAACCTTGCTGCTTACTCATACTAACAGTGATCTAAAAATAGACAGCAGCTCAGTTCCCATTCCATTTGGCCTTTCTGGGATGTGTGGGGATGTCATTGTTTATTATTATGTCTCCAAACTGTTGCCTGCCATTTTCTATTTCCAACCATGTTCAAGATAATGTATTGTTAACCTTAGAGTAATGGATCAAGTGAAGGACTGAAGAAAGACGATATTTAAAAGGTTCAGATTGATCCAGATTCTGCCAATGTTACCAACATATCATACACGGAAAAAACACGGCAATCGAGTGTCAGAAAACACAACTCTCCGATCAACTGACCGTCACGCATTCCAAGGTTGGGATGATGACAATTTATCAGTGAATATTCCTGGAGGTAAGGATTGCCAGACAAAGGAACACTACGAGGTAATTAAGATCAGTTATCATGGTGATTAGGAGTAGTCATTAGAGTAGATTGATTGTGAGGTGGTTGGGGGAGTTGGAGACCTGTGACTAGCAGAGAGCTGAGAGTTGGAGGTTTGTGACTAGCAGAGAGCTGAGAGTTGGAGACCTGTGACTAGCAGAGAGCTTAGAGTTGGAGGTTTGTGACTAGCAGAGAGCTGAGCGTTGGAGGGCTGTGACTAGCAGAGAGCTGAGAGTTGGAGGGCTGTGACAAGCAGAGAGCTGAGAGTTGGAGGTTTGTGACTAGAAGAGAGCTGAGAGTTGGAGACCTGTGCCTAGCAGAGAGCTGAGAGTTGGAGACCTGTGACTAGCAGAGAGCTGAGAGTTGGAGACCTGTGACTAGCAGAGAGCTGAGAGTTGGAGGGCTGTGACTAGCAGAGAGCTAAGAGTTGGAGGGATGTGACTAGCAGAGAGTTGGAGAGCTTTGACTAGCAGAGAGCTGAGAGTTGGAGGGCTGTGACTAGCAGAGAGCTGAGAGTTGGAGGTTTGTGACTAGCAGAGAGCAAAGAGTTGGAGGGATGTGACTAGCAGAGAGTTGGAGAGCTTTGACTAGCAGAGAGCTGAGAGTTGGAGGGCTGTGACTAGCAGAGAGCTGAGAGTTGGAGGTTTGTGCCTAGCAGAGAGCTAAGAGTTGGAGGTTTGTGACTAGCAGAGAGTTGGAGAGCTTTGACTAGCAGAGAGCTGAGAGTTGGAGCGCTATGACTAACAGAGAGCGGAGAGTTGGAGCGCTGTGACTAGCAGAGAGCTGAGAGTTGGAGTGCTGTGACTAGCAGAGAGCTGAGAGTTGGAGCGCTGTGACTAGCAGAGAGCTGAGAGTTGGAGCGCTGTGACTAGCAGAGAGCTGAGAGTTGGAGCACTGTGACTAGCAGAGAGCTGAGAGTTGGAGCACTGTGACTAGCAGAGAGCTGAGAGTTGGAGCGCTGTGACTAGCAGAGAGCTGAGAGTTGGAGCACTGTGACTAGCAGAGAGCTGAGAGTTGGAGACCTGTGACTAGCAGAGAGCTGTCAGACCTTAAATGATATCTATACGCTGGGAGTTCCTAATGAAAAGAGAAGCATAGCACCATTCATATCCACTTATGTCAATGCAGTAGAGATGAGTCATGTGACTGCTGATAGAGGAAAATAACTTATTTGAACACCAAGAAGAAAGAAAGAGAGAGAGACTATTTGTACATCGTTACAACACTCTATATAGACATTTCACATTTGTTTATTGTCTAGTTCACTTGCTTTGGCAATGTAGAGAGAGAGAGAGCTCCCAAGTTCAAACCTTGTACATCACACTTTCAATAATGTTGCATTGGTATTAGACATGACCACAATGTTTTCACAGTTATGAAAAATACATCACTAGTGTCTGACTCGTGTTTCCATCTGCCTTTCTAATAAATAAAACTTTTAAAAAATAACCAAAAGAGGAATAACTGTTCCTATGTAGCTCAGTTGGTAGAGCATGGCGACAGGGTTTGGGTTTGATTCCCCCGGGGGACCAGTCAAAAAATGTATGTATTCACTACCGTAAGTCGCCCTGGATAGGAGTGTCTGCTAAATGACTAAAATGTAACTGAACTAACTCCAGAGTTCAACCTCAACACTATAGCATACCAGGCCTTTTCTGATCTGTGTTACTGCAGATGTTTCAACCCACTCAGCTTACTTTAGGATTTCCTGGTCAATCTAGCCAGTCTGCATAAATAGCTTAAATGGTGAGGCCTTGTCTGGAATACAATGGCAGAACATACACTGAACAAATATCTAAACGCAACATGTAAAGTGTTGGTTTCAGGAGCTGAAATAAAAGATCCCAGAAATGTTCCAATAGGCACAAAAAGTTTATTTCTCTCAAATGTGGTGCACAAATTTGTTTACATCCCTGTTAGTGAACATTTCTGCATGGCCAAGATAATCCATCCACCTGACAGGTGTGGTATATCAAGAAGCTGATTCAACAGAATGATCATTACACAGATGCACCATGAGCTGGGGACAACAAAAGGCCACTCTAAAATGTGCAGTTTTACCCACAACACAATGTCACAGATGTCTCATGTTTTGAGGTAGCATGCAATTGGCATGCTGACTGCAGGAATGTCCCCCAAAGCTGTTGCCAGATCATTTAATGTTTATTTCTCTACCATAAGCCACCTTCAATGTTGTTTTTGAGAATTTGGCAGTACGTTCAACCGGCCTCACAACCACAGACCACGTGTATGGCGTCGTGATGGTGAGTGGTTTGCTGAAATCAACTTTGTGAACAGAGTGCCCCATGGTGGCGGTGCTGTTATGGTATAGGCAGGCATAAGCTACGGACAATGAACACAATTTCATTTTATCGATGGCAATTTGAATGCACAGAGATACTGTACGTGATGCGATCCTGAGGCCCATTGTCGTGCCATTCATCCGCTGCCATCACCTCATGTTTTAGCATGATAATGCACGGCTCAATGTTGCAAGGATCTGTACACAATTCCTGGACACGGTAAATGTCCCAGTTATTTTATGGCCTGTTTACCCACCAGACATGTCACCCATTAAGCATGTTTGGGATGCTCTGGATCGATGTGTACAACAGTGTATTCCAGTTCCCCTCAATAGCCAGCAACTTCACACAGCCATTGAAGAGGAGTAGGACAACATTCCACAGGCCACAATCAACAGCCTGATCAACTATGAGAAGGAGATGTGCTGTGTGAGGCAAATGGTGGTCACACCAGATACTGACTGGTTATCTGATCCACGACCCTAACTATTTTTTAAGGTATCTGTGACCAACAGATGCATATCTGTATTCATAGACATGCAAAATCCATTGATTAGGGCCTAATGAATGTATTTCAATTGACTGATTTCCTTAAATGAACTGTAACTCAGAAAACATATTTGAAATTGTTGCATGTTGCGTTTATATTTTAGTTCAGAATAGTTGTTATTGTTAATGTAACCACTGTTATTACCTAAGACACAATGATTAAACATAATCCTGGGAAAATAGTTATTATAATGTGAAGAAAAATTTGGGCAACACTTTCAAATAGCAGAGAAGGGAAATTCTGGCACACACACACGCACACACACACACACACACACACACACACACACACACACACACACACACACACACACACACACACACACACACACACACACACACACACACACACACACCTCCTCTTTCAGTCTATGGTGTTTACAGTTGGATGCAGCAGACACAAATATTGACCGTCCTTACCTTTCCCTCCAGCTCTCACTTTAATTAAATCAATCTGCTCTGGACACAAGCTACAACACAGGAAGGGAGAAGACACTGCTTTGAGAGGAGAGAGGAGGGGGAGAAAGGGAGTGAGAAAGATAGAAAGAGTGAAGTGGATAGAGACAAGCAGGGATTGGGACAGAGACAAGAGGGACAGATGCTGAAGTGGGAAAGAGGCAAGGTGAGAAAGATGGAATAGAAAGGAGAGAGATTATACAATAAAGAGGAGAGAAAGAGAGGGAGTGAGAGGAAGAGATAGCAGAAAGACAGCATTTCTCCTTTCACCATTCAGTAAACCTCAGTGGAAAAAGGTGTACACAGGATTGATTATGTGTCCATTTCCCTATGCATTTCTCAAATCAACTTAACTCTCCGTGTCAAAAAAGGTCTCCAGCAGCAAGAAATCCTGAACCAAAACATTAATGATTAATTACATGTAGTTCAGTGCATGTATGTACCAGTATGCATGTATATACTGTATGTGTGTACTGTAAGCGCAATGGTTAGTGCTCTTAAAATCCGTAGTCCTTTCCTGCAGTCAATGACCAAAAGTGCCCTCTTTGGCCTCAATGTTATTCATATTTTTCATAATTTCACAATTGATAAAATATTTTTGTGATGAATATAAAGTGTAATCTTGGGATGCAAACTCAAAATTGAATGCATTTCAACTCTATATCTGACATAGTACAGGTGTGTTTTTTGTTGTTGCCCATAACCATGTGTGAGTTGCAATGTTCCCTCTAAGCTACACCCTTCGCACCAGGCAAAATAAATATCAGCATGCACAGAGAAGCAAGAGACTGAACTTCGCTTAACTAGAGGTTTCCCATTTAGTTAACACTATCAATGTTTCCCTTTACTGTAAGAATTGTGATCTAAGGTTGGTGGCACCTTAATTGGGGAGGACAGGCTCGTGGTAATGGCTGAAGCGAATCCACCACTTCCGCCTATGTTGTCCTTCCACATCTGTAGTGGAAAGTGGCAGAGCTACAGTGCTGTTTGTCAGACCAGGCTATATCACTCTATGGAAAAATAACACTCTCACCAACACGATGGTGTTCTCTCCGCTTTTCAGCATGACCCCCACAACAGTCATGGGCCTCGTGTGAAGGTAACCCAGTACTGATTTAAAGGGATTTTTCAAAATGTTGGTAATGAGGCCCTTCATATACTTCTCCATTGTCAGATGAACTTGTGGATACAATTATTATGTCTCTGTGTCCAGTATGAAGGAAGTTAGAGGTAGTTTCGTGAGCCAATGCTAACAGATACCCACCTAGTCATTACGCTAATGCTAGTTAGCAATTGTGCTAGTGCTAGTTAGCAGCAGGGATGAAAGTAAGTAAAACACTTCTGGGGATACGCCGTACCGATAAAACGTGAGTCTATCACAATTAACTGAAAATGCCAAGAAAACTGTAGGCTACTACACCATTATTTAACATTACTGTATGTCAGCCACATGAACAATGTGTGAATTGACTGGAAACCGGGTGGTAAATGCTTCAAATTGCATTGTGGTTCAACGAGAACACTTACTGTTTACCAAGACACGAGTGGACAAGGCGGAGATGAGTGGCCGATATCGAGGCGCGCGTGGACAACAGTGGACGCTTAAATTCAGACTGCAAGTGGAGGCCTAATGACTTTGTCAGAATTTCCTTACAGTACTTGTAGGGGTTTTGTAACTGATGTCTCTTTCAATTCATCAAACTGTGGGTGTGCAGTGCACTGTTAGGGTTTGGACACTGAAATTATTTTGTGTGTGGACCAACGTGCACGGGTAGCCTACAAGAGCACATTTTTGAAGTGGTATGACCATTATTTACTAGGCCTAGGCTTCATCTGAGTCTGGGGAAGGAGATAAAGGGCCTCATTGCCAAAATTCCAAAGTATCCCCTTAAAACAGTATGTAGGTAGTTTTGTGCCAACAAAAAAAGGGTGGCCAAAAACAAAAATACTTCCTGAGCTTTCCTACATCTCCTAAATACAGGACAGACACTTCAAAACATGGTTCCTTATGATTATTTTGTTGTTGACTGTCTGTTTTTCCATTTATTACTTTTTTATTCAATGCATTTCTATGGGATATAGTAGTAAAGCCCCAATTAAATATTTTATAAAATAATGTTTTTATATTTTGTTTTTATACCTACAGGGGGTCTTAAAATGAAAAACCAAATAGCTAAATGATCCACGTGTGACCATCCTAAAACAATTCCGTATGTTGGCTTAGCAGAACCCCCCCCCCCCCCCCCTGCTTGTAAACCTAGGTCACTGCCAAGGGTCTGAACAGGTTTATGAAACATTCATTAATGAAGAGGGCCCCGGGTCCTCTACTGCAGGCACCAAGGTCCAGGTGTGGTAGCCCACATATGCACACAGGGACACAAACACATGCACAAACACACACACATCCGTACACACACTCACAGGTGCATGCACCCACACGCACACAGCAAGGTGTGATCACTCACAGCCATAAGGTTCTAGCAGGACAAACACATCTTGGCTCGTGACGTACAGGACCAGTCAAAAGTTTGGACACACCAACTCATCCAAGGTTTTACTTTATTTTGATCATTTTCTACATTATAGAATAATAGTGAATACATCAAAACTATGAAATAACACATGTGGAATCATGTAGTAACCACTCTTGGCATTCTCTCAATTAGCTTCATGAGGTGACTTGTTAAAAGTTAAAACTTCTCCTTCTTAATGCGTTTGACCCAATCACTTGTGTTGTGACATGCTAGGGGGGGTATACAGAAGATATTTGCCCTATTTGGTAAAAGACCAAGTGCATATTATGGCAAGAACAGCTCAAATAAGCTAAGAGAAATGACAGCCCATCATTACTTGAGATGTGAAGGTCAGTCAATGCGGAAAATGTAAAAACGTTGAACATTTCTTCAAATGCAGTCACAAAAACCATCAAGTGCTATGATGATTCTGGCTCTCATGAGGAACACCACAGGAAAGGAAGACCCAGAGTTACCACTGCTGCAGAGCATAAGTTCATTAGAGTTACCAGCCTCAGAAATTGCAGCCCAAATAAATACTTCACAGAGTTCAAAAAACACACACATCTCAACATCAACTGTTCAGAGAAGACTTTGTGAATCAGGCCTTCATGTTCGAATTGCTGCAGAGAAACCACTACTAAAGGACACCAATAAGAAGAAGAGACTTGCTTGGGCCAAGAAACACGAGCAATGGACATTAGACCAGTGGAAATCTGTCCTTTGGTCTAATGAGTCCAAATTTTAGATTTTTGGTTCCAACAGCTGACTATCATTTGTTTTTCAACAGGACAATGACCCAACACACCTTCAGGCTGTGTAAGGGCTATTTGACCAAGAAGGAGAGTGTTGGCCTCTCCACAATCACCCGACCTCAACCCAATTGAGATGGTTTGGGATGAGTTAGACCAGAAGTTGCAGGAAAAGCAGCCAACAGTGCTCAGCATATATCTGGGAACTCCTTCTGTATGAACATAACAAGATTCAACAACTGAGACATAAGCTGAACAAGTTCCACAGACATGTGACTAATTGAATAATGTGTCCCTGGACAAGGGGGGGGGGGGGGGGTCAAAATCAAAAGTCAAAAGTAACACCAGCTGCATTAAGTACTGCCGTGCATCTCCTCCTAATGGACTGCAACAGATTTTCCAGTTCTTGCTATGAGATGTTACCCCACTCTTCCACCAAGGCACCTACAAGTTCCCGGACATTTCTGGAGGGAATGGCCCTAGCCCTCACCCTCCAATCCAACAGGTCCCAGACGTGCTCAAAGGAATTGAGATCTGGGCTCTTCGCTGGCCATGGCAGAAAACTGACATTCCTGTCTTGCAGGAAATCAAGCACAGAACGAACAGTATGGCTGGTGGCATTGTCATGCTGTAGGGCCATGCCAGGATGAGCCTGCAGGAAGGGTACCACATGAGGGAGGAGGATGTCTTCCATATAACGCACAGCTGTTAAGTCTGATAATGCTGTGACACGCCGCCCCAGACCATGATGGACCCTCCACCTCCAAATCGATCCCGCTCCTGAGTACAGGCCTCGGTGTAACGCTCATTCCTTTGACCATAAACGCGAATCCAATTATCACCCGTGGAGAGCAATTTTTTCTGATGAGGACCTGCCTTACAACAGGCCTACAAGCCCTCAGTCCAGCCTCTCTCAGCCTATTGCGGACAGTCTGAGCACTGATGGAGGGATTGTGCGTTACTTGTGTAACAAGGGCAGTTGTTATTGCCATCCTGTACCTGTCCCGCAGGTGTGATGTTCGGCTGTACCAATCCTGTGCAGGTGTTGTTACAGATGGTCTGCCACTGCGAAGATGATCAGCTGTCTGTCCTGTCTCCCTGTAGCGCTGTCTTATGCGTCTCACAGCATGGACATTGCAATTTTTTGCCCTGGCCACATCTGCAGTTCTCATGCTTCCTTGCAGCATGCCTAAGGCCCGTTCACGCAGATGAGCAGGGACCCTGGGCATCTTTCTTTTTATGTTTTTCAGAGTCAGAAAAAAATGCCTCTTTGCCTCTAAGTTTTCATAACTGTGACCTTAATTGCCTACCGTCTGACAGCTGTCAGTGTCTTAACGGCCGTTCCACAGGTACATGTTCATTAATTGTTTATGGGTCAACAGTGTTTAAACCCTTTACAATGAAGATCTGCCAAGTTGATTTTTACTAATTATCTTTGAAAGTCAGGGTCCTGAAAAAGGACAATTCATTTTTTGCTGAGTTTATAAATAAACACTTGGGGATCTATTCAATCACATCTGCTCTAGCCGACATCCGCATAGCTGATGTTTTGACGTTGTCGGAGGTGGAACTGTGTTACAGCTGTCAAATCCACAAGTGGCTCCTGGCATTATACCCAAAGCGGACAATTGCCATTGGCTGCACAGAGTCGCATTACGAGTAATCCCATGCAGCCTTGTTTACAAGTTGGAACACTGGAATGTGAGATGTAATTGACACCTCCATTGGGCTGATAGATATCCTTTTTTATTTAATTTAAGGATGTTCAATTTGAGCTCATCTGAAGGCTGTTTTTGTTCAAGTTCACTTGGTCACTGCTCAAACCCACATTTGAACACACATAGTTGAAAACACACACACACACACACACACACACACACACACACACACACCTGCATAAAGCCAGACCCAGGAGGGAACCATAGTTTATCAAGTCTCTTTCAGAATAGTTATATTTAGAGACAGGCTGAGAGGCGACTCTTCCTGCTGATTTATGGGCATAGTTTCTAGTGTTTTTGTACCTCATCCGGTTTCCACAGTGTAACCTGTGTAATCTGTAGATGTAAGGATATAGTCCAGGGAGCTACACGTCTTTGTGTTACATAGAGTGCTGTCTACTCTGGTAATAGCTTCTGATTTCCTCCTAGTCTCACACACACACACACACACACACACACACACACACACACACACACACACACACAGTCAGATAAGAGCTCTGTTTAAACTGTTAATAATCTAGCAGAGCCATATTAAGAGTTGGGCAGGTTTTAGAACGGACGCCATGTTATCAAATGAAATGAAATTGTATTTGTCACATGTGCCAAATAGAACAGTGAAATGCTTACTTACAAGCCCTTAACCAACAATGCAACAACACCTTAATTCTCCAAATGTTGCTGATGTAACAATACTAGAACGCCTCCGACAATTCCCTATAAATGACCCGCTGTAAACAAGCAAATCAGAGCAGCGAATTTAAGGGTGCAATATGCAGAAATCGTTGTGCCATTTCCTGATATCTAAAATGCCTAATTTCAGTTTACTTGACAAAACAAGCAATGCATAGTGTAGAGAATCTAGTGTAGTACAATCTAAACCACTGTTAAATGTATTTTTCCATAACCAAAAATATTGTTGAGAGAGAGAGAGAAGGAGAGAGAAGGAGAGAGAGAGAGAGAGAGAGGGAGAGAAGGAGAGAGAAGGAGAGAGAAGGAGAGGGAGAGGGGGAGCAGGAGAGAGCTGTCTCACATCACATCAAAAGACATAAGAGAAAGAAGACTGCACTGGGTCGTCATCTACAGTTTACTGTCATGTCATTGCTGGTACACTCATAAGATCTGAACCTAAAGGGTTGTTATGACTTTCTAAAACACTATCTTAATGGGACTTTGGTTTACCAGGCTAATAGAATAGTATAGAAAACAACTTTATTGTCCATCCAGGATGAACATTCACCTTCCATTAAAAGGATCACATACACATCTTACGTAATACACACTTAAACCAGTCAGTCCATCACGTTTCATACACTAACAAGATCCATGAGTGTGCAAAGCTGTCATCAGGGCATAGGGGGGTTACTTTGAAGAATCGCAAATATAAATTATGTTTTGATTTGTTTAACACTTTTTTGGTTACTACATGATTCCATATGTGTTATTTCATAGTTTTGATGTCTTCACTATTATTCTACAATGTAGAACTTTTTAAAAATAAAGAAAAAGCCTGGAATGTGTAGGTGTGTCCAAACTTTTGACTGGTACTGTACAACAAATATATCTACACACACTGGTTATAAACCTGATATAAGTTTGGTGAATCTAACTACAAAGCAGGAGATGGTTCTCTGTAGCTCAGTTGGTAGAGCATGGTGCTTGCTACTCTGCAGAGTCCATCACAGGGTCTTACTTCTTCACATTACAGTTGAGGACTAAACTGAGCATGTGCATTCTATCTTGTGCCAGATTGGAGATATTGAGAGTGTTACTACTATCCCAGTTCTCCCCTATCTCTGACTTTGAGAAATCTCTCATGGTTAAACCAACCTTGGCTATTTTTAGTTATCTTTTACAAAGACATAGTTCCAGGTAGTGCAATCACAATGTCATTATGTTTGATGTAATTCTGCCTTAATGTAATGACTGTAATCTTGAAGTTATTCATAGAGGTTATTGTGTAAAGGAAAGTTATTGTCCTGAACAGACCTGAGTCATGTATTTGCTGGATCTGAAATTGATTTCTCAGAAACCAGCTCCACATAGTTAATCCCAAAAGAGAGGAACACACACATACAGAGTGCCCTAGGAAGAGGTTTCCGGTAAACTCCAGGAAGTATATTTTCCTCAGTAGCCCACACTGAGCAGACAAAACACTAGTGTCACTTCCTCTAGTTTGATCCCCCCACCCCCTTCCCCTCCATCTCCTCTCCTTTCTTCCTCCTTCATGCTTCCCCTATTACAGTTTATGCTCTATTAGCTGCTGGTGGAGGTCAGATCAGGTAGCCGACCAGCCCTACTGTACGTAACCAGAAATAATCACAAATAATCGGCCGGATGACTGAGAGGAGTAACATCATCAGTAGATAGATTGCTCAGATACCTAGTGTTGTCATGATGAGTGCTGTGTGTGTGTGTGTATGTGTGTTTCGCCTTTTTGTAATTTGCAGAGATATACTACCGGTATGTGTTGTCACGTGGAATGTGTGTTTCACCATGTCTGTAGCCTTGCCTCCTATTTCCTCAGTGAGAGGGAGTTAAGAGAAACGGCCAGTCATGAGGAGTGTATTGATCAGCTAGCCAGGCGCCTGTCTTGCCTGTGTATAGACAAATCCTTCAAGGGCTAAGCCCATGGCAGCCTGAGTTAATCTTTTCTAAACCATCAATACACTTTCACAGAAACTATCATCGCATCAACAGCCAGACAGAGCATAGGAATCACTTTTACTTTACTGTTTTAATTGTTTTTGTGTGTGTATAGTCTCTGTGTGTGTTTGTTTCATCTGTATGTGTGTGTGTGTGTGTGTGTGTGTGTGTGTTCTCTCGGGAAGGCTGGGCTCAGTGAGTCATAGGCAGTAAAGTCAAAGCGTAGCATGGTGAGTTCGTATAAACACTATAGAATGACATTAGAAATCTGGATGTGATTTGTGGCCTACCTTTAGCACAATGGCAGCCTGTTTAATGCACAGGACAAATAAGAGGGGTTACACTGCTGACTAAATGGACTCTACAGATGTAGGATCTTTCCTGCAATGGACATTTAAAACGTGTAGTGTATTTGGGGTTTAAAAAGGCTTCTGAAGTTTGTAATTTCCACTTTGAAGTTTCAGACTCAATTTCCTATTAAGAAAAATTTATCAACACCTACAAAATGTCTAATTATTATTATCAACATAATAATTCACATTTCTTGTTGCTGCAGGATTATTGTCCTGCTGTAGCAAACTGGCTCAAATTAAGAGATAACATCTGTAGCTGGATTATTCCTTTTAACTTTCTCAACTTTTGGAAAAGGAGTGTAATGGATGTGAAATAGCTAACTAGTTAGCGGTGGTGCGCGCTAAATAGTGTTTCAATCGGTGACGTCACTTGCTCTGAGACCTTGAAGTAGTGGTTCCCTGCCTGACTGACTGACTGTCTGACTGTCTGTCTGTCTGTCTGCCTGACTGTCTGGTTGTCTGACAGTCTGGTTGTCTGTCTGACTGACTGTCTGTTTGTTTGTTTGTTTGTTTGTCTGTCTGACTGTCTGTTTGTTTGTTTGTTTGTCTGTCTGACTGACTGTCTGTTTGTTTGTTTGTTTGTCTGACTGACTGACTGACTGACTGTTTGTTTGTTTGTCTGTCTGACGATCTGTTTGTTTGTCTGTCTGTCTGACTGACTGACTGACTGTTTGTTTGTCTGTCTGACGGTCTGTTTGTTTGTCTGTCTGACTGACTGACTGACTGTTTGTTTGTCTGTCTGACTGATTGTCTGTCTGTGTCTGCCTGACTGTCTGGTTGTCTGTCTGACTGACTGACTGACTGACTGTCTGTTTGTTTGTTTGTCTGTCTGACAGTCTGGTTGTCTGTCTGACTGACTGACTGTCTGTTTGTTTGTTTGTTTGTTTGTCTGTCTGACGGTCTGTTTGTTTGTTTGTCTGTCTGACTGACGGTCTGGTTGTCTGTCTGTCTGTCTGTCTGACTGACTGTTTGTTTGTTTGTTTGTCTGTCTGTCTGACTGACTGACTGTCTGTTTGTTTGTTTGTTTGTCTGTCTGACTGACTGACTGACTGTTTGTCTGACTGACTGACTGACTGTTTGTTTGTCTGTCTGACGGTCTGTTTGTTTGTCTGTCTGACTGACTGACTGACTGTCTGTTTGTCTGTCTGACTGACTGTTTGTCTGTCTGTCTGACTGACTGACTGTCTGTTTGTCTGTCTGACTGACGGTCTGGTTGTCTGTCTGTCTGACTGACTGACTGACTGTTTGTTTGTCTGACTGACGGTCTGGCGTGCTGGTTCAACATGGAGAGTAAAGGCCAGGTCTGGGTCATCCCTGGTCAAACATTTCCTCAACGCTGAGAAAACCTTCATGCAAGTCCACTACCTCAAGGTAAGGAGAAAGTACACACATCACTGAATCAAATAGGACAAGTGTGACAGTAGCTAATCAAAAACTGTCAAAATAAAAAAAAATAACTGTCTGTCTCCCATCTCTTCAAGTGTGTATTTGGTCCGTATTTGAAGCACCCTCCTGTGACGAAATACCATGGACAACTCATTCTCTCTCAGATAGGTGCTACTGTGTTACTGTGTTACTGCAAACTCAAAGTCCATTTTACATGGAAAACTGTTTTACCTCTAAGAGAAATGCTGTAAGCCTCACCTTCAAGTCAACTCGATCTCACATAAGTTGTTGTTGGTTATCTCATTATGCAGACAGGCATTGAAACCATTGAAGGTGGGTCTGAACTTTCTGATTTAGCCTCGGATTCAATTTCCCTCATGAGGAAATGTGACTGAGAAAGGGATTTGGGTCTTGGAGGCCTGCTTTGATGTGGGTGTCTCTTGTGTGTGTTCGAAAGTGGGAAGTGTTTGTACTTTTACTCAAACAGTACACAGTTACAGTCACTCAACCTTCTAGATTACCTGGTTAGACTGTTTCAAGTTTTGTGTCTGAAAGTAGCCTAGACTACCTTGCAATCCAGCCAACTTCTTTGGGCAATTAGCTTTAGCTGTCCGGTGTGCGACCGTGGCTAAGTTGGTTTGACTTTGGCTAGCCTCTCTGGGGCTAGTAAGGGACTGTCAATAAATTACACAATGGGACAATACTTTAATGTTGCACGTTTTTCAGTTGTCTCATTAAATGCTTTCAATATTTGCACATGAATATCTACAATTTATAGTTGGCTTGATGTTTTTAAGCTATTAAGATATTGACATTTAAAAAATATTTGGACGAGACTGTCAGGGTGTGTATGAAGGCGAAGTCAGCTGCAGGAGAGCAGTATGATTAAATAAAGCACACTTTATTACAGTTCCAAACCGGGAGCACAACAAAACAAACGCGCTCAAAAAACTGAACAATAAAGTAAAGCGCTTAACGAACATTACTTGACATGAAAACAATTACACACAAAACATGATGGGAAACAGAGGGTTAAATACAAGTAGATTGATTGGGGAAATGTAAACCAGGTGTGTATGAAAACAAGACAAGACAAATGGATATATGAGAAATGGAGCGGCGATGGCTAGAAAGCCGGTGACGTCGATCGCCGAACAAGGAGAGGAGCCGACTTTGGCGGAAGTCGTGACAGAATTACTTTATAACCGAAATTATCCTATTTAGACTTTGTAGTCAATACTAGAATTAATGTTTCTGACTAATATTGATGACACATAAGCCATTTTCTACCAGAGAAGTTGTGTGTTGCCTTCAGTTGCTCTTTAATGTGTCGGTGATACTGAAATAAACTCAGCAAAAAAAGAAACATCCCTTTTTCAGAACTCTGTCTTAACGGTTTAAACACTGTTTCCCACGCTTGTTCAATGAACCATGAAAAATTAATGAACATGCACCTGTGGAACGGTCGTTAAGACACTAACAGCTTACAGACGGTAGGCAATTAAGATCACATTTATGAAAACTTAAGACACTAAAGAGGCCTTTCTACTGACTCTGAAAAACACCAAAATAAAGATACCCAGGGTCCCTGCTCATCTGCGTGAACATGCCTTAGGCATGCTGCAAGGAGGCATGATGACTGCAAGGGCAATAAATTGCCATGTCCGTACTGTGAGACGCCTAAGACAGCGCTACAGAGACAGGACGGACAGCTGATCATCTTCGCAGTGGCAGACCATGTGTAACAACACTTGCATAGGATCGGTACATCCGAACATCACACCTGCGGGACTGGTACAGGATGGCAACAGCAACTGCCCGACTTACACCAGGAAAGCACAATCCCTCCATCAGTGCTCAGACTGTCCGCAATAGGCTGAGAGAGGCTGGACTGAGGGCTTGTAGGCCTGTTGTAAGGCATGTCCTCACCAGACATCACCGGCAACAACATCGCCTGTGGGCACAAACCCTCCGTCGCTGGACCAGACAGGACTGGCAAAAATTGCTCTTCACTAATGAGTCCCGGTTTTGTCTCACCAGGGGTGATGGTTGGATTCACATTTATTGTCAAAGGAATGCACGTGACACCGAGGCCTGTACTCTGGAGCGGGATCGATTTGGAGGTGGAGGGTCCGTCATGGTCTGCGGCGGTGTGTCACAGTATTATCGGACTGAGCTTGTTGTCATTGCAGGCAATCTCAACGCTGTGCGTTACAGAGAAGACATCCTCCTCCCTCATGTGGTACCCTTCCTGCAGGCTCATCCTGACATGACCCTACAGCATGACAATGCCACCAGCCATACTGCTCGTTCTGTGCGTGACTTTCTGCAAGACAGGAATGTCAGTGTTCTGCCATGGCCAGCGAAGAGCCCAGCTCTCAATTCCTTTGAGCACGTCTGGGACCTGTTGGACTGGAGGGCGAGGGCTAGGGCCATTCCCTCCAGAAATGTCCGGGAACTTGCAGGTGCCTTGGTGGAAGAGTGGGGTAACATCTCACAGCAAGAACTGGCAAATCTGTTGCAGTCCATGAGATGCACGGCAGTACTTAATGCAGCTGGTGGCCACACCAGGGGAAAGATGAGATGGGAAAACATGTTTTTTATTAAGTTGAACATGTGCTCCACGGTCGTTGAGGAACGGGTAGAGGTTGTAGCTTACCTCTGGGAAGGTGTCTAGGAGCCTTGCACTGGGCGCGCACCGAGCAGGAAGAAACATAAATCCTCACGTCCTTAGCTAAAGTGGGCCACCAGTACCTCCCATCAAGGCAGCGCATCGTCCGACCTATCCCAGGATGACCAGAGGAGGGTGACGTGTGAGCCCAATAGATCAATCGGTCGCGGACAGCAGACGGAACGTACAGTCGACCAGCTGGACACTCAGGGGGAGAGGGCTCTGCACGTGATGCCCGCTCAATGTCCGCGTCCAGCTCCCACACTACAGGCGCCACCAGACACGAAGCTGGGAGTGGGATCCATGGATCGCTCCTCTGTGTCATACAGCCGAGACAATGCGTCTGCCTTAACGTTCTGGGAGCCTGGTCTGTAAGAAAGAGTAAACACAAAACGAGTGAAAAACATGGCCCACCTTGCCTGGCGAGGAGTCAGTCTCTTCGCCTGCCGGATGTACTCCAGATTGCGGTGGTCAGTCCAGATGAGAAAAGGGTGTTTAGCCCCCTCAAGCCAATGCCTCCACACCTTCAAGGCTTCTACGACAGCTAACAGCTCTCGGTTCCCCACATCATAGTTTCACTCCGCCGGGCTGAGCTTCTTCGAGAAGAAAGCACAGGGGCGAAGCTTCAGTGGCGTACCCGAACGCTGAGAGAGCACTGCTCCTATCCCAGCTTCGGATGCGTCCACCTCCACTATCAATGGCAAAGAGGGATCCGGATGAGCCAACACAGGCACCGAGGTAAACAGAGTCTTCAGGTGCCCAAAAGCCCTGTTCGCCTCAGCCGACCACTGCAAGCGCACCGGGCCCCCCTTTAGCAGTGAGGTAATGGGAGCAGCCACCTGACCAAAACCCCGGATAAACCTCCGGTAGTAATTGGCAAAACCCAAAAAACGCTGCACCTCCTTTACCGTGGTTGGAGTCGGCCAATTATGCACGGCTGTAATGCGGTCGCTCTCCATCTCCACTCCTGAAGTGGAAATCCGATGTCCTAGGAAGGAGATGGATTGTTGGAAGAACAAGCATTTCTCAGCCTTGACATGCTCCAACAGGCGACCAAGCACCCTGCGCACCAGGGACACATGCTCGGCGCGTGTAGCGGAGTATATCAGAATATCATTGATATACACCACTACACCCTGCCCGTGCAGGTCCCTGAAGATCTCATCTACAAATGATTGGAAAACTGATGGAGCATTCATCAACCCATATGGCATGACAAGGTACTCATAATGACCTGAGGTGGTGCTAAATGTCGTCTTCCACTCATCACCCTTCCTAATACGCACCAGATGGTACGCACTCCTGAGATCCAATTTTGTGAAAAAACGTGCCCCGTGCATTAACTCAATAACCGTATCGATCAGAGGTAGCGGGTAACTATATTTCACTGTGATTTTATTAAGACCTCGATAATCAATGCACGGGCGTAAAACGCCATCCTTTTTTTTCACAAAAAAGAAACTCGAAGAGACGGGTGAAATGGATGGCTGAATGAACCCCTGATGCAGGGATTCAGAGACATATGTCTCCATAGCCTGTCTCCGCTTGCGACAGGGGATACAAGTGACTCTTGGGATATGCAGCGTCTACCAGGAGATCTATCGCACAATCCCCCCGTCGATGGGGTGGTAATTGAGTTGCCTTCTTTTTACAGAAGGCGAGAGCCAAATCGGCATATTCGGGGGGAATGCGCACGGTGGAGACCTGGTCTGGACTTTCCACCGTAGTAGCACCAACGGAAACCCCTAAACACCTACCTGAGCACTCTCGCGACCACCCCGTGAGAGCCCTCTGTGGCCAAGAAACAGTGGGGTTATGGCAAGCTAACCAGGGTAGGCCTAGCACCACAGAATACGCAGGAGAATCAATAAGGAAAAGACTAATCTTCTCCTTGTGACCCTCCTGCGTTATCATACACAAAGGTGCGGTTACCTCCCTGATAAACCCTGACCCTAATGGTCGACTATCTAAGGCATGAATAGGGAAAGGCATATCCACAGGAACAATAGGGATCCCTAAACTATGAGCTAAACTTTAATTAATGAAATTCCCAGCCGCACCTGAATCTACTAGCGCCTTATACTGGGAATGCAGGGAAAAAATCAGGAAAAGAGACAGAGACAAACATTAGTGCAACAAAGGGCTCTGGATGAGAATGGTGCCTACTCACCTGGGGTGATGCCAGAATGCCCTGCCTGCCTTCTCTATTCCCAGCCCTCTGCGACCATGAATGGTGCTCAAGCGGGAACCCCCTCCGGTCTCCCTGCGCACCATCCCTCCCAATTCCATAGGTTCGGGAGAGAGGGTGCAGGAGGATGGAACAACCAGACCCCGATCTAGACGTCCACGAGTAGCCAGCATGTTGTCCAGCCTGATGGACATGTCCACCAGCTGGTCGAAGGTCAGGGTGGTGTCTCTACAGGCCAGCTCCCGACGGACGTCCTCGCGTAGACTACAACGGTAATGGTCGATCAGGGCCCTGTCGCTCCATCCAGCGCCGGCAGCCAAGGTCCTAAACTCCAAAGCAAAATCCTGTGCACTCCTCGTCTCCTGCCTCAGATGATAGAGGAGCTCACCCGCTGCTTTGCCTTCGGGTGGATGGTCGAATACTATCCGGAATTGGCGGGTGAACTCCTCATCATGGTCCAACGCAGCATCCTCCCTTCTACACACAGCGCTGGCCCATTCCAGGGCTTTCCCGGTGAGGCATGAGACGAGGGCGTAACTCTTCTCACGGTCAGATGGTACTGGGGAGACCGTGGCCAGATACAAGTTCAGCTTAAGGAGGAAGCCCTGGCAGCCGGCAGTATCTCCGTTGTATCCCGTGGTTAGGGATAAATGGATCTTCGGTTCCGGAGGGGAAAAAACGTTCAAGGGAGATTCCGGTTGTGGTGGCGCTGGAGAAACTCCCTGTCTCTCCCAGCGATCAAAATTCTGGACAATGCGATCCATGAAGGAGCTTAAACAGTCAATCTCCTCTGCTTGTTCCCGAACGCGTTCCTCCACCTCCATGAGCGTAGTGTCCTCTCCTGCTGACTTCATATATATTGGTCAGAGATTCTGTCAGATATATGTGTATAGGTGGCAGGGAAGTCAGGCGCAGGAGAGTCAAACTGAGTGTAAAATGGAGTCTTTTAATAAATGTCCAAAGTAACATGCTCCATAACACTAAATAGAAAAAATTAATATAAACAAATATGGGTACGAAGACCCGTCGCGCACCTATACAAACAACACTACACTGACAATAAACAATCGCTGACAAAGACATGAGGGGAAACAGAGGGTTAAATACACAACAGGTAATGAATGGGATTGAAAACAGGTGTGGGAAGACAAGACAAAACCAATGGAAAATGAAAATGGATCAATGATGGCTAGAAGACCGGTGATGTCGAACGCCGAGCACCGCCCGAACAAGGAGAGGCAACGACTTCGGCAGAAGTCGTGACACTTTGAAATCTCCAGCAATAAAAAGTTGTTTTTTATATTTTTATTTTAAGCCTATCCTAAACCTTAACCCTTAATGCCTAACTTTAAGAATTTGGGGGTAATGACTCAAATTCACCTTAAACACTTCGAAATTTGACATTCAAAATGTGATGTTTGAGAAACATGGATTAAGATCTAACGTGAGACTGTAAGAGTTTGTTTCTTTATGACAGAATGTTAACAGAAAGTTACACTACTCAAAAAGGCCCCACATGTTCTAAATCCCCCATTTTTAACCCATGCCATGCCTCTGAGTTGAATGACTTAATCCCCATGGTGACACTCTGACCCCACCCTGGATAAATCCCAGAGGCATCAGATTTTTGTGTGTGTGTGATGTTTGTGTGTGTGTGTGTGTGTGTGTGTCTGTTTCCCTCTGATGTGTTTACCAGGTGTGGTGGAAAGACTAACACAGCTGCATTTTAATGACTCAAATGTTTTTTTAGTTTCCCTTAGTGTGTGTGTGTGTGTGTGTGTGTGTGTGTGTGTGTGTGTGTGTATATCAGAATCAAGGGCTCGAACCACCCAGTTTATAATGGACAATAACCATTGCTACAAACACCACAACTACAGACCCATGGATTGAATTTACAATTGTGCTGACAGACAAATGAGAATGGGCAGATTACAGACAAACCACCAACAAACCTGATTTAAATTATCGCCCATTCCATCCATGTTCATTCATTCAGTGGGCTGGCATCGTTTGCATCGCTGGATAGAGTGAAGCATTTTTCTAAAGACCTACTGCAACATGTAACATGTTTAGTTTCAACTTAGAATATTAGGGAATGTGAGCTGATTAGACCGTCGTGAGACAGGTCAGTTTTACCCTTCAGTGGGTTATAGTAATGGAGTTCTAGTAAAGGAAACAGTCCCATAACAGCTTCTTTTTACAAAGTAAAACATAAAGAGAATAGTATCAACCCGCCAGGCGCGCTGTCAGATGATTTGCTGCTGATTAATAGGTCTAATACCAACTCATCATTACACTTTTGTCTTTCTAAATAAATCAACCTCTTCACCCTCCTTATCATTCAGTTAGGCCTATTTTTAATTCAATTGTGAAGGTGCACAATTATCACCCATTCATCCATTTGTCATTCATTCAGTGAGGAGAGAGAGACAAATTAACGCCTGTCTGGATACCAAGTCATCCTATAGCACAATGTCTTGGTGGATTACATTAGGGATAGATTTGAAAAAAGTTATTTCAAAATTCTGAAAAACAAGCAGTGTAAAATACAAACAAAAAAGTCAGGGAAGGACACAGCTATGTTTTGGGTATACGTTTTTTATTTACAAAATCAAACGTCAGTGGCCTATGGCGGTTCTAGTGTTAACCAATGAGAGACGGACGAGAAGATCTGCAGCTGCTCTACTAAGTATTGTAGTTGGACTGAGAGCAGGGGATGAGAGAGAGCGAGTGAGATGGGAAGGGGATGAGAGAGAGAGAGAGAGAGAGGAAGAGGATGAGAGAGAGAGAGAAAGAGAGAGAGAGAAGAAGAGGATGAGAGAGAGAGAGAGAGAGAGAGAGATCAGGGGATGAGAGAGGGGAGACAGGGAGGAGGGGCATGAGAGCGAGGGGATAGGGAGAGAGAGAGCAGGGGATGAGAGAGAGAGGAGAGGGAGAGGAGGGGTTGAGAGCGATGTAAGCCCAGGTTGAGTTTCCTGCTGTTCCTCCCTATAGTTCACCTACTTCAAATGGCATCCTATTCCCTATACTACCTTTAAGGGCCCTAGGTCAAAAGTAGTGCACTATATAGGAAATAGGGTGCTTTTTGGGATGCAACCCATTTCTGAGTTGAACTGTTTTTCCCGAGCCAAAACCATGTCATAAAAGTGACGTGATTAAAGAGCACACACAAAAGAAGAACATTTCTGGGTAATTCTAGATGGCAAAGGAAAAGGAGTGGGAGGATTGTATCTGTACAGACATGAAAAACATCAACTTTCTCCTTCTTTCCTCTGTCATTATGATGGGATCAAATGTTTTACTTCATGTTGGCACCAAACGTTTAGTGACAATGATCCCTTATCTATTCAGGTGATCCCTTATCTATTCAGGTGATCCCTTATCTATTCAGGTGATGCCTTATCTATTCAGGTGATACCTTATCTATTCAGGTGATCCCTTGTCTATTCAGGTGATGCCTTCAACATTCAGGCAAACATTTTGTACCAGCAAATGGCGCTGAGCTGTGAGTAAAATAACCATCATATTTCAAATGACAGGGAAGGCACATTATCTTATGCCGATTCCAAATAATTCTTCAACTTGTGTTCGATCTTGTGCATCGCCTGCACCATTCAGATTACAAAACTCAGGTGAAATATGATTCCCTTTATAATGCACAGCGTTGAAGAAAAGTAAAAAATTAAATTGTGCTCCAGATTGATATTAGTTTTACGGAGCTGTGCTTTTTTGTGTGAAGAAAATGTCACCCTCAAACTCTCAAAGCCTTGTCCCAAGACATCAGTAATCAAACACTGTCTGATGATGCTGTCTAGTAACCTGCTTTATTTCATCTCTCCTCTATCTGGTCTGTATAGTACAGTATACCTGCTGTGTTCTGGCCCAGATTAGTCCTCGAAGTATGTAGCGAATCCCTCACCGATCTGCAGGTTGCCTTAGCAACAATCATAATAATAAGGTGGCGAAGCCCTCACTGATCCACTCCTCAGTCCAGGGCCCCGATGACCAAACCAAACCACTCCTCAGTCCAGGGCCCCAATGACCAAACCAAACCACTCCTCAGTCCAGGGCCCCGATGACCAAACCAAACCACTACTCAGTCCAGGGCCCCGATGACCAAACCAAACCACTCCTCAGTCCAGGGCCCGGATGACCTAACCAAACCACTTCTCAGTCCAGTCCAGGACCCCGATTGCCAGACCAAACCACTCCTCAGTCCAGTCCCGGGCTCCGATAGCCAGAACAAACCACAAGTCGGACACCTCATGACATAGACTAGATGGACACAGAGACAGGCCCAGCTCTCCTCTTCTTTCTCTCTCTCTCTCTCTCTCTCTCCAAACAGCACACTCTGGGACAGGATTATCATGTGGAGGCTTAGGGGATGAGACAGGGGAAGACAGTTAGAATGAATATACATTAACATACATGGGCAAACAAGAAAACACAAATTTAAATGTAGACATAAGCAACAACATAAAGTATACTATATATAAAAAGAATGCTTGAAAATCACTAACGCATGCATGCATAGACAGACAGATAGATGCTTTTTGAAGTATGTGCACACACACACACACACACACACACACACACACACACAGCTCCACTATCCTGGCGAGAGATCAAAGATTGGTAGGGACAAACCCAACCTATAATTACAGAGGAGGAGGACATAGCCCTAACAACGTGGCGCCATAACGACTGTGTGTGTGTTTGTGTGTATGTGTGCGGGCATGTGTTTATAAATGTGTGTGAGTCAGTGGAGGCTGCTGAGGGGAATGGCTGGAATTGAGCTAATGGAATGGTATCAAACACATGGAATCCATGTATTTGATACCATTCCACTCCAGCCATTACCATGAGCCTGTCCTCCCCAATTAAGGTGCCAGCAACATCCTGTGGTGTGTGTGTGTGTGGGAGGGGGGTCAAACTATGCTATGTGGATCACAACGCTACCACTCTGCAGTGCCTATGTTCAGGTTTCACATTCTCTACCTTTTATTGACTGCAGAAACTAAAAATATCTCTAACCCAGGTTCATTACTGTAATTGTGAATGTGTTCTCAGTCAACTGAAGTAGTAAAATAAAGCTTAGTAAATAAACAAAACTTTAGATCCAATGAAGTTGTTGGAAACATTTGAGGTAAAATGTTTTTCATTTGGTTTTACAGTCATTTGGAGGCAGTTGGAGGTAGAGGTTAGAGGTAGTTAGAGCCAGTTAGAGGCAGTTGGAGGCAGTTGGAGGCAGCTCGAGGCAGCTAGAGGTAGTTAGAGCCAGTTAGAGGTAGTTAGAGCCAGTTAGAGGTAATTAGAGGCAGTTAGAGGCAGTTAGAGGCAGTTAGAGGTAGTTAGAGGAAGTTAGAGGCTGTTAGAGCCAGTTAGAGCCAGTTAGAGGCTGTTAGAGACAGTTAGCGGTAGTTAGAGGTAGTTAGAGCCAGTTAGAGGTAGTTAGAGCCAGTTAGAGGCAATTAGAGGTAGTTAGAGTGCGCGTCCCAAATGGCACCCTTTTCCTTGCATAGTGCACTACTTTTGTCCCAGGTCCCCAAGAGGACAATATCTATTTTAGGCCTAGGGTTAGGTATAGGGTTGGGGATACAATTAGGGTTGGGGTTAGAATAAGGGTTAGGGGTTAAGTATAGGGTTAGGGTAAGGGGTTAGGGAAAATAGGATTTTGATGGAAATACATTTGAGGTTCCAACAAGGATAGTAAAACATATGCTGTGCATGTGTGTGTGTGTATGTGTGTGTGTGTGTGTGTGTGTGTGTTACTATTTCAGTCTGAAGATCTTCCAGATTGCGTAACTTATAAAGAAAAGATTCATTCCAGAAAAGTGGAGAGATGTGAATTGGAAAGATGTGAATTGAAGAATAGGTTCACTTTGTTTGGAGTTGAATGAAAAAGCATCATTTCTGCCTGGACACGCCACTGCTTCTGAATGGTTCATAATATGTCATTTGTGTACCCTGTATGAATTCTATCTGAATGCACACAGTAATGCTTGTTATTTACCATTTGCTTATACGGATGATTACATGGACATTTACAATGTATGTGGCATTTGGTAATTATGGTAATTTACACAGTAATAACTTATGAACTACTTGCTACCTAAATGTCGTACAAGGGGAACCTTTTACATTGGTTTATTGTATGGGTAGGACTAACAGTAAATACATATATAGGTCAGATTACAGAACAATATACTGAATGGGAGCTGTTCTGCAGCACTAGTTCATGACCAAGGTTATTTACTGTTTGTTTTGGCCGGCCACTGTGAACTCCTGTAGCCAGAGAAACTTTAAAAAATATCACTATCCTAATGTGGGTTATTTTATCAGCCAAATATAATTGTCCGGGTTTGACCTGGGTAGGCCGTCATTGTAAATAATAATTTGTTCTTAACTGGCTTGCCTAGTTAAATGAAAACATTTTTTTGACTTGTTTTAAAAACTCAATAATGTTTTAGGTCCATCAGACCCACAAACATTGGGTGAATAACAAAAACACCAGCACAAAACATCCTGTGACGTTCTGCATTAGCATCCAACAGTCCCCGTGATATGCAACTTTTCAGGGAAGTTAGGAACAAATATACACAGGCAGTTAGGAAAGCGAAGGCTATCTTTTTCAAACAGAAATTTGCATCCTGTAATAATAACTCAAAAAAGTTCCGGGACACTGTAAAGTCCATGGAGAATAAGAGCACCTCCTCCCAGCTGCCCACTGCACTGAGGCTAGGAAACACTGATAAATCCACTATAATTGAGAATTTCAATAAGCATTTCTCTATGGCTGGCCATGCTTTCCACCTGGCTACCCCTACCCCGGTCAACTGGCCGGCACCCTCCACAAGAACCCGCCAAAGCACCCACCATTTCTCCTTTACCTAAATCCAGATAGCTGATGTTCTGAAAAATCTGGACCTCTACAAATCAGCCGGGCTAGACAATCTGGCCCTCTCTTTCTAAAATGATCTGCCGAAATTGTTGCAACCCATATTACTAGCCTGTTCAACCTCTCTTTCGTATCGTCTGCCGCGGTCATCCACCTCTTCAAAGGGGGTGACACACTAGACTCAAACTGCTACAGACTTATATCTATCCTACCCTGTCTTTCTAAGGTCTTCGAAACAGATTACCGACCATTTCGAATCCCACCGTACCTTCTCCACTATGCAATCTGGTTTCAGAGCTGGTCATGGGTGCACCTCAGCCACGCTCAAGGTCCTAAACGACATCATAACCGCCATCGATAAGAGACATTACTGTGCAGCTGTATTCATCGACCTGGCCAAGGCTTTCGACTCTGTCATTCACCACATTCTTATTGGCAGACTCGACAGCCTTGGTTTCTCAAATGATTGCCTCGCCTGGTTTACCAACTACTTCTCTGATAGAGCTCAGTGTGTCAAATCGGAGGGCCTGTTGTCCGGACCTCTGGCAGTCTCTGTGGGGGTGCCACAGGGTTTAATCCTCGGGCCGACTCTCTTCTCTGTATACATCAATGATGTTGCTCTTGCTGCTGTTGATTCTCTGGTACACCTCTATGCAGACGGCACCATTCTGTATACTTTTGGCCCCTCTTTGGACACTGTGTTAACTAACCTCCAGACGAGCTTCAATGCCATACAACTCTCCTTCCGTGGCCTCCAACTGCTCTTAAACGCAGGGACAACTAAATGCATGCTATTCAACCGATCCCTGCCCGCACCTGCTCGACTGTCCAGCATCACTACTCTGGACAACTCTGACTTAGAATATGTCAATTTAACCAGGTAGGCTAGTTGAGAACAAGTTCTCATTTACAATTGCGACCTGGCCAAGATAAAGCAAAGCAGTTCGACAACACAGAGTTACACATGGAGTAAAACAAACATACACTCAATAATACAGTAGAAAAATAAGTCTATATACAATGTGAGCAAATGAGGTGAGATAAGGGAGGTAAAGGCAAAAAAAAGCCATGGTGGCGAAGTAAATACAATATAGCAAGTGGAATGGTAGATTTGCAGTGGAAGAATGTGCAAAGTAGAAATAAAAATAATAGGGTGCAAATAAATAAATAAGGTAGGGGAAGTGGTAGTTGTTTGGGCTAAATTATAGATGGGCTATGTACAGGTGCAGTAATATGTGAGCTGCTCTGACAGCTGGTGCTTAAAGCTAGTGAGGGAGATAAGTGTTTCCAGTTGCAGAGAAACCAGTGTTAGGTCTTCTCCACTTTCCTCAACTCTGATTGGCTCAGAGATTAGATAGCAGGTTCTAATTGGTGGAGAGTGTTGATGAGGCTGTATCCAGTTTGCTGAGCAGTGTGTACACAGAGCTGTCTATTCCTAAAGGGTTGTTTAAGGTATTTTCATCTGGTAGAACTAAAATATCTGCACCACATATCACCTGCATAAATATAGACATGTTCTGATAAGAGTGTACAGTAGAGTGTGTACAATACACACACACACACACACACAAGAGTTTTGACAGACATCATTTGACTCCTTTTGAAATGTGCAGTACAATTGGTCAAATTTGCAGAATACATGTTTCTTTTCACACCCACTGTCATGGCTGCAGACTTTTCCTAACCCTTCCAGATCATTCTTATTCTCTCCTTCTAGCCTACCCTGAGAGACTGAGGCCGAGGCTGTGTGTGCACGAGAGGTAGCCTATTCTTCACACAGAGAAAAGCAGAAAAATGGGAGAGGGGTCAGAAGAGCAAATTAATGGGACTCTCTTTCCTTGCTCAATTAACAGCAGCCGACCGTGTACATTCCATTCAGACGTTCTATGACTCTATACACTTCCACTGTTCACCACTGTTCTCCACTGTTCACCACTGTTCTCCACTGTTCTCCACTGCTGACTCCTGTTCACCACTGTTCTCCACTGTTCATCACTGTTCAACCCTGTTCACTTCTCTTCATCACTGTTCTCCACTGTTCTCTACTGTTCATCATTGTTCAACCCTATTCTCCACTGTTTACTTCTGTTCATCAAAGTTCAAACCTGTTCACCACTGTTTACTTCTGTTCATCACTGTTCAACACTGTTCTCCACTGTTTACTTCTGTTCATCACTGTTCAACCCTGTTCACCACTGTTCTCCACTGTTTACTCCTGTTCATCACTGTTCACCAGTGTTTACTTCAGTTCATCACTGTTCAACACTGTTCTCCACTGTTTACTTCTGTTCATCACTTTTCAACCCTGTTCACCACTGTTCTCCACTGTTTACGTCTGTTCAACACTGTTCTCCACTGTTTACTTCTGTTCATCACTGTTCAACACTGTTCTCCACTGTTTACTCCTGTTCATCACTGTTCACCAGTGTTTACTTCTGTTCATCACTGTTCAACACTGTTCTCCACTGTTTACTTCTGTTCATCACTGTTCAACCCTGTTCACCACTGTTCTCCACTGTTTACTTCTGTTCATCACTGTTCAACCCTGTTCACCACTGTTAACTTCTGTTCATCACTGTTCAACACTGTTCTCCACTGTTTACTTCTGTTCATCACTGTTTACTCCTGTTCATCACTGTTCATCACTGTTCATCACTGTTCTCCACTGTTTACTTCTGTTCATCACTGTTCAACCCTGTTCTCCACTGTTTACTTCTGTTCATCACTGTTTACTTCTGTTCATCACTGTTCAACCCTGTTCACCACTGTTCTCCACTGTTTACTTCTGTTCATCACTGTTCAACCCTGTTCTCCACTGTTTAATTCTGTTCATCACTGTTCATCACTGTTTACTCCTGTTCATCACTGTTCATCACTGTTCATCACTGTTCACCACTGTTCTCCACTGTTTACTTCTGTTCATCACTGTTCAACCCTGTTCACCACTGTTATCCACTGTTTACTTCTGTTCATCACTGTTCTCCACTGTTTACTTCTGTTCATCACTGTTCTCCACTGTTCACTTCTATTCATCACTGTTATCCACTGTTTACTTATGTTCATCATGGTTCAACCCTGTTCACCACTGTTCACTTCTGTTCATCACTGTTCACCACAGTTCTCCACTGTTTACTTCTGTTCATCACTGTTCACCACTGTTTACTCCTGTTCATCACTGTTCACCACTGTTCACCACTGTTCATCACTGTTCATCACTGTTCACCACTGTTCTCCACTGTTCTCCACTGTTTACTTCTGTTCATCACTGTTCAACCCTGTTCACCACTGTTCTCCACTGTTTACTTCTGTTCATCACTGTTCACCACTGTTCTCCACTGTTAACTTCTGTTCATCACTGTTCAACCCTGTTCACCACTGTTCTCCACTGTTTACTTCTGTTCATCACTGTTCACCACTGCTCTCCACTGTTTACTCCTGTTCATCACTGTTCAACCCTGTTCACCACTGTTCTCCACTGTTTACTCCTGTTCATCACTGTTCAACCCTGTTCACCACTGTTCTCCACTGTTTACTTCTGTTCATCACTGTTCAACCCTGTTCACCACTGTTCTCCACTGTTTACTTCTGTTCATCACTGTTTAACCCTGTTCTCCACTGTTTACTCCTGTTCATCACTGTTCTCCACTGTTTACTTCTGTTCATCACTGTTCAACACTGTTCTCCACTGTTTATTTCTGTTCATCACTGTTCAACACTGTTCTCCACTGTTTACTTCTGTTCTCCACTGTTTACTTCTGTTCATCACTGTTCAACCCTGTTCTCCACTGTTTAATTCTGTTCATCACTGTTTACTCCTGTTCATCACTGTTCAACCCTGTTCACCACTGTTCTCCACTGTTTACTTCTGTTCATCACTGTTCAACCCTGTTCACCACTGTTCTCCACTGTTTACTTCTGTTCATCACTGTTCAACCCTGTTCACCACTGTTCTCCACTGTTTACTTCTGTTCATCACTGTTCAACCCTGTTCACCACTGTTCTCCACTGTTTACTTCTGTTCATCACTGTTCAACCCTGTTCTCCACTGTTTAATTCTGTTCATCACTGTTCATCACTGTTTACTCCTGTTCATCACTGTTCAACCCTGTTCACCACTGTTCTCCACTGTTTACTTCTGTTCATCACTGTTCAACCCTGTTCACCACTGTTCTCCACTGTTTACTTCTGTTCATCACTGTTCACCACTGTTTACTTCTGTTCAACCCTGTTCACCACTGTTCACCACTGTTTACTTCTGTTCATCACTGTTCACCACTGTTCTCCACTGTTTACTTCTGTTCATCACTGTTCAACCCTGTTCACCACTGTTATCCACTGTTTACTTCTGTTCATCACTGTTCTCCACTGTTTACTTCTGTTCATCAATGTTCTCCACTGTTCACTTCTATTCATCACTGTTATCCACTGTTTACTTATGTTCATCATGGTTCAACCCTGTTCACCACTGTTCACTTCTGTTCATCACTGTTCACCACAGTTCTCCACTGTTTACTTCTGTTCATCACTGTTCACCACTGTTTACTCCTGTTCATCACTGTTCAACCCTGTTCACCACTGTTCTCTTCTGTTCATCACTGTTCATCACTGTTCACCACTGTTCTCCACTGTTCTCCACTGTTTACTTCTGTTCATCACTGTTCAACCCTGTTCACCACTGTTCTCCACTGTTTACTTCTGTTCATCACTGTTCACCACTGTTCTCCACTGTTAACTTCTGTTCATCACTGTTCAACCCTGTTCACCACTGTTCTCCACTGTTTACTTCTGTTCATCACTGTTCACCACTGTTCTCCACTGTTTACTCCTGTTCATCACTGTTCAACCCTGTTCACCACTGTTCTCCACTGTTTACTCCTGTTCATCACTGTTCAACCCTGTTCACCACTGTTCTCCACTGTTTACTTCTGTTCATCACTGTTCAACCCTGTTCACCACTGTTCTCCACTGTTGACTTCTGTTCATCACTGTTCAACCCTGTTCACCACTGTTCTCCACTGTTTACTCCTGTTCATCACTGTTCTCCACTGTTTACTTCTGTTCATCACTGTTCAACACTGTTCTCCACTGTTTACTTCTGTTCATCACTGTTCAACACTGTTCTCCACTGTTTACTTCTGTTCATCACTGTTCAACCCTGTTCTCCACTGTTTAATTCTGTTCATCACTGTTTACTCCTGTTCATCACTGTTCAACCCTGTTCACCACTGTTCTCCACTGTTTACTTCTGTTCATCACTGTTCAACCCTGTTCACCACTGTTCTCCACTGTTTACTTCTGTTCATCACTGTTCAACCCTGTTCACCACTGTTCTCCACTGTTTACTTCTGTTCATCACTGTTCAACCCTGTTCACCACTGTTCTCCACTGTTTACTTCTGTTCATCACTGTTCAACCCTGTTCTCCACTGTTTAATTCTGTTCATCACTGTTCATCACTGTTTACTCCTGTTCATCACTGTTCAACCCTGTTCACCACTGTTCTCCACTGTTTACTTCTGTTCATCACTGTTCAACCCTGTTCACCACTGTTCTCCACTGTTTACTTCTGTTCATCACTGTTCTCCACTGTTTACTTCTGTTCATCACTGTTCAACCCTGTTCACCACTGTTTACTTCTGTTCATCACTGTTCTCCACTGTTTACTTCTGTTCAACCCTGTTCATCACTGTTCTCCACTGTTTACTTCTGTTCATCACTGTTCACCACTGTTCTCCACTGTTTACTCCTGTTCACCACTGTTCTCCACTGTTTACTTCTGTTCATCACTGGTCACCACTGTTCTCCACTATTCACCACTGTTCTCCACTGTTTACTCCTGTTCATCACTGTTCAACCCTGTTCACCACTGTTCTCCACTGTTTACTCCTGTTCATCACTGTTCAACCCTGTTCACCACTGTTCTCCACTGTTTACTTCTGTTCATCACTGTTCAACCCTGTTCACCACTGTTCTCCACTGTTTACTCCTGTTCATCACTGTTCAACCCTGTTCACCACTGTTCTCCACTGTTTACTTCTGTTCATCACTGTTCAACCCTGTTCACCACTGTTCTCCACTGTTTACTTCTGTTCATCACTGTTCAACCCTGTTCACCACTGTTCTCCACTGTTTACTCCTGTTCATCACTGTTCTCCACTGTTTACTTCTGTTCATCACTGTTCAACACTGTTCTCCACTGTTTACTTCTGTTCATCACTGTTCAACACTGTTCTCCACTGTTTACTTCTGTTCATCACTGTTCAACCCTGTTCTCCACTGTTTAATTCTGTTCATCACTGTTTACTCCTGTTCATCACTGTTCAACCCTGTTCACCACTGTTCTCCACTGTTTACTTCTGTTCATCACTGTTCAACCCTGTTCACCACTGTTCTCCACTGTTTACTTCTGTTCATCACTGTTCAACCCTGTTCACCACTGTTCTCCACTGTTTACTTCTGTTCATCACTGTTCAACCCTGTTCACCACTGTTCTCCACTGTTTACTTCTGTTCATCACTGTTCAACCCTGTTCTCCACTGTTTAATTCTGTTCATCACTGTTCATCACTGTTTACTCCTGTTCATCACTGTTCAACCCTGTTCACCACTGTTCTCCACTGTTTACTTCTGTTCATCACTGTTCAACCCTGTTCACCACTGTTCTCCACTGTTTACTTCTGTTCATCACTGTTCTCCACTGTTTACTTCTGTTCATCACTGTTCAACCCTGTTCACCACTGTTTACTTCTGTTCATCACTGTTCTCCACTGTTTACTTCTGTTCAACCCTGTTCATCACTGTTCTCCACTGTTTACTTCTGTTCATCACTGTTCACCACTGTTCTCCACTGTTTACTCCTGTTCACCACTGTTCTCCACTGTTTACTTCTGTTCATCACTGGTCACCACTGTTCTCCACTATTCACCACTGTTCTCCACTGTTTACTCCTGTTCATCACTGTTCAACCCTGTTCACCACTGTTCTCCACTGTTTACTCCTGTTCATCACTGTTCAACCCTGTTCACCACTGTTCTCCACTGTTTACTTCTGTTCATCACTGTTCAACCCTGTTCACCACTGTTCTCCACTGTTTACTCCTGTTCATCACTGTTCACCACTGTTCTCCACTGTTTACTTCTGTTCATCACTGTTCAAACCTGTTCACCACTGTTCTCCACTGTTTACTTCTGTTCATCACTGTTCAACCCTGTTCACCACTGTTCTCCACTGTTTACTCCTGTTCATCACTGTTCAACACTGTTCTCCACTGTTTACTTCTGTTCATCACTGTTCAACCCTGTTCACCACTGTTCTCCACTGTTTACTTCTGTTCATCACTGTTCTCCACTGTTTACTCCTGTTCATCACTGTTCACCACTGTTCTCCACTGTTTACTTCTGTTCATCACTGCTCAACCCTGTTCATCACTGTTCTCCACTGTTTACTTCTGTTCATCACTGTTCTCCACTGTTCACCACTGTTTACTTCTGTTCATCACTGGTCACCACTGTTCTCCACTGTTCATCACTGTTCACCACTGTTCTCCACTGTTTACTCCTGTTCTCCACTGTTCACCACTGTTTACTTCTGTTCATCACTGGTCACCACTGTTCTCCACTGTTCATCACTGTTCACCACTGTTCTCCACTGTTTACTCCTGTTCACCACTGTTCTCCACTGTTTACTTCTGTTCATCACTGGTCACCACTGTTCTCCACTATTCATCACTGTTCACCACTGTTCTCCACTGTTCAACCCTGTTCATCACTGTTCTCCACTGTTTACTTCTGTTCATCACTGTTCTCCACTGTTCACCACTGTTTACTTCTGTTCATCACTGGTCACCACTGTTCTCCACTGTTCATCACTGTTCACCACTGTTCTCCACTGTTTACTCCTGTTCTCCACTGTTCACCACTGTTTACTTCTGTTCATCACTGGTCACCACTGTTCTCCACTGTTCATCACTGTTCACCACTGTTCTCCACTGTTCAACCCTGTTCACCACTGTTCTCCACTGTTTACTTCTGTTCATCACTGTTCTCCACTGTTTACTCCTGTTCATCACTGTTCACCACTGTTCTCCACTGTTTACTTCTGTTCATCACTGTTCAACCCTGTTCACCACTGTTCTCCACTGTTTACTCCTGTTCATCACTGTTCAACACTGTTCTCCACTGTTTACTTCTGTTCATCACTGTTCAACCCTGTTCACCACTGTTCTCCACTGTTTACTTCTGTTCATCACTGTTCTCCACTGTTTACTCCTGTTCATCACTGTTCACCACTGTTCTCCACTGTTTACTTCTGTTCATCACTGCTCAACCCTGTTCATCACTGTTCTCCACTGTTTACTTCTGTTCAACCCTGTTCACCACTGTTCACCACTGTTTACTTCTGTTCATCACTGGTCACCACTGTTCTCCACTGTTCATCACTGTTCACCACTGTTCTCCACTGTTTACTCCTGTTCACCACTGTTCTCCACTGTTTACTTCTGTTCATCACTGGTCACCACTGTTCTCCACTATTCACCACTGTTCTCCACTGTTTACTCCTGTTCATCACTGTTCAACCCTGTTCACCACTGTTCTCCACTGTTTACTCCTGTTCATCACTGTTCAACCCTGTTCACCACTGTTCTCCACTGTTTACTTCTGTTCATCACTGTTCAACCCTGTTCACCACTGTTCTCCACTGTTTACTCCTGTTCATCACTGTTCACCACTGTTCTCCACTGTTTACTTCTGTTCATCACTGTTCAAACCTGTTCACCACTGTTCTCCACTGTTTACTCCTGTTCATCACTGTTCAACACTGTTCTCCACTGTTTACTTCTGTTCATCACTGTTCAACCCTGTTCACCACTGTTCTCCACTGTTTACTTCTGTTCATCACTGTTCTCCACTGTTTACTCCTGTTCATCACTGTTCACCACTGTTCTCCACTGTTTACTTCTGTTCATCACTGCTCAACCCTGTTCATCACTGTTCTCCACTGTTTCATTCTGTTCATCACTGGTCACCACTGTTCTCCACTGTTCACCACTGTTTACTCCTGTTCATCACTGTTCAACCCTGTTCACCACTGTTCTCCACTGTTTACTTCTGTTCATCACTGTTCACCACTGTTCTCCACTGTTTACTCCTGTTCAACCCTGTTCACCACTGTTCTCCACTGTTTACACCTGCTCATCACTGTTCAACACTGTTCACTACCTGCCGTGTTGGGAACAAAAACACCAGTACAGATTACATCAGTAGTTCCTGGACTCACTTAAATGTTTCATGACCCAGTTATAAGCTGCGACCGACCATTTGGCAAAAAGATAGATGACATCGATCTAGTCCACCTAGAATCAGCATTCTATTTCTGGGCTATGGTTAGGACTATCAACAAAACACCAAATGATTGAGTTTCTTGTGAAAGAATGATGTTGCATCCCTCCAATAGAGTTCCAGACACATTTAGAATCTATGCCAAGGCGCATTGAAGCTGTTCTGGTGGCTCGTGGTGGCCCAACGCCCTATTAAGACACTTTATGCTGGTGTTTCCTTTATTTTGGACATATCTGTATATTTATTCAAAGCAGGTGCTTCAACACAGATAAAAGGTCTAAATTCATCTGTGCATTAGTAGTATTTCCTCCATTCCTTTTCAGTAGGGAATTAGTAAAGGCATTGTTGGTTTCCAGGTTCCCACCTCATTGCTTTTACCAATCTAACCATGTCAAAATCAGATTGGTGGGTAAAAGAAGGAATGCACAGTAGCACTGTCATTCCATCTCATCATTGCTTTCAAAGGTTGACAATTATTAATTGCCAGTGATTAACCACTAAATATGTACATTCTTATAAATAAAGGTGCTATCTAGAACCTAAAAGGGTTCTTCGGTTGTCCCCATAAGAGAACCCTTTGAAAAAACATCTTTGGTTCCAGGTTAAAAAAAAAAAGTGGAACCAAAAAGAGTTCTCCTATGGGGACAACCTTTTTTCTAAGAGTGTACTTTATCTAAATGAGTATTTTCCCTATGTTCATTTTCAAATTGATTTATTTGAATAGATTAGGTACAGATACAAATTAGCAGTTGAAACAGTTATTTAGTACAATGCATTGTAGTTTAAGATAAGTCTCAAAGTTATCTGTGATACAATTTTCTGATTTCTCATGGCCACCTATGACTGGTTCTTGGTCCCCTCTTGGCCACCCCATAAACATTTAGAAAATAATAGAATTGCCCATGTGAACCTACACTCGGTTATGTTTTAGCGTTCTCAAAAATATCAAACAGATGACTAATTCAACAATTGGCAGTGTTTTCCCCTTGGTGGAAGGCTAGTAGCTGCAGGTAGGTAGAAAGGGAAGCAAAACAGAAGCTGCTAAGATTAGCTTTATGTGTGTGTGTGTGTGTGTGTGTGTGTGTGTGTGTGTGTGTGTGTGTGTGTGTGCATGTGTGTATGTGTGTGTGTGTGTGCGTGCGTGCGTAAAACAAAGGTCATATGTCAGGGATGCACTTACGAGGGAGGTGGAATCCGTCAGAGCGGTAACAATTCGAGTAGTCCCACCAGTGGCGGTGGCACGCAAAAACAACCGTTTTCACACCCCGTGTCACACATACAGTGGTTCTTCCATTAAAGGTTTTGAACTTATGCCGCGACCGTTTGTGGTAGATGGTGGCAGATTGTGGTAAATTGTATAATTCTGGAAACAATGGCTGACACTTAAATAACATGCCATAGAATTCTGCGGCACCCCGCAAGCTGTGCTGCAGTACGCCACAACGTTTAAAGGAAGAACCACTCTACACACACACACACACACACACAAACACACTGGCTACTGTTACTTACTGTTACTTACTGACTCAAAGTGACCTGCAAGGTATTTGAAATTCAATCTAATTTGATGCTCTAGTCTAGTTTGATGCTCTAATCTAGTTTAACACTATAGTCTAGTTTGATGCTCTAATCTAGTTTAATGCTCTGGTCTAGTTTGATGATCCATTCTAGTTTGATATTCTAATCTAGTTTAATACTCTGGTCTAGTTGGATGCAATAGGCTAGTTTAATGCTCTAGTCAGGTTCAATGATCTAATCTAGTTTGAGGCTCGAGTCTAGTTTGATGCTTTAACTCTAATTTAATGCTCTAATCTAGTTTGATGCTCCAGTCTAGTTTGATGCTCTAACTCTAGTTTGAAGTTCTAGTTTAGTTTGATGCTCTAACTCTAGTTTGATGTGCCAGTCTAGTTTGGTGCTCTAACTCTAGTTTGAAGTTCTAGTTTAGTTTGATGCTCTAACTCTAGTTTGATGTTCCAGTCTAGTTTGGTGCTCTATCTCTAGTTGGATGCTCTAATCTAGTTTGATGCTCTGGGCTAGTTGAATGCTCTAGTCTGGTTTGATGATCAAATCTAGTTTGATGCTGCACTATATCTGTAGTATCGGGACATTTCTATAAACTGTAACTTTTTGCCACAGAGTGACATTTCCTTTATCCCTCTATCATCCATAATTCATCCCTCCATCCTGACCAGAGGCCATTTGTTCCTCAGCAGCAAGACGGCTGGATGCATTATGCAGCAGGTCCTATCATGGTCTTGTAATGACATCCCACCGCCACCCACTTAGAGAGAGAGAGAGAGAGAGAGAGAGAGAGAGAGAGAGAGAGAGAGAGAGGAGGGGGAGGATGAGATTGTGTGTGTGTCCGACTGACACTCTGACTGTCCCAGGAGGCAGTTTGACTTCCTCTCTCTCCTCCCTGAGGATCATGCACACGCACGTACACACCCGCCAGAGCAACCTCTTAGGTCCTACGTCTCAATAAGCCAGACCTCAGACAGCAGAGCAGCACTCACTAATGCCGGCTTGCGGGAAGCATTGTCTGTTGTTTTTTCTCCCTGCTCTGACCCTGTGGGCTTACTTTAGACACAGGGTCCTATTTGGTCAAACTTCTACCGTCTGACTTCAAATGTCTGGCATTCCAGCCTGGCTGAGGATCAGTTGTGTGGTGCTGTGCTATGCTCTGTTCCCAGGCTGGCCCCAGAGTCCCGGCCAAATGCCAATCCATGTAGGGCCACATCACATGCACCCTGAAAATACAAAATACATATCACTGGAGATATCAGGGGACATTACCAGAGAGGAAACAGTCATAGTCACACATGCACACAGACCCACGGTAGCACACACACACACACAGCTGGTTCTAACTGAGTAGGTATGTATGCGTGCTGCTGATGTCCAGAGCAGAACAGAGCAGACCGATTGGATCCATATGGACTACAGTAGGAACACACACACACAGTAGAGAACAGTAGAGACACCACTCAGAAGTCGTTTGTTATGCATACATTGTGCCCTCCTTTTTCTGCCTGTAAACTTGATAGCTCCACATTAGCAGTTCAGAGGCTTACTGCCTGTCAACAAACTGTACAGAGTAGTCACACACACTCACAAACAAACACACACACACGCTCACACACAGAGTCCAGGCTGGGCTAAGTTCTGAAGCGATAGCAGATGTTTCTTCTCTCGGCTGTGCTGACGGTATGCAAAGGTTTTGTCGAGTCCCGTCATGTCCTCAAAGGTTAAGCCTATGACCATGATGTCATGGCTGAGGAATGTCTATTTAGTAGCGTGTCAAAGATATTGGAGTAATCAGACAGAGGAATCTCCTCTCCCACCTCCAGTTTATCAAAATATAGGAAACACCATCCTCAAAAGGACCCTGATTTCCATAGGTGTTAGAGAGAACCTGACCAGGAAAAACTCCAGGCCCTAATTTTCCGGGTAAGGTCATGTGATCAGAAGGGGTGTTTTTCAATGCTATTCAAAAATCCAACTCTGGTGCCTTGTTGTAAAGGGGCAGTTAGTTCCACATTACAGAGAATGAAAGGAGTCATGTGGCTGTAGGGGACAGTGTTATTATGTAACACATAGAGAGTAGATGTTTGTCAGGGCTGAATAAGACGTGTTGCAAGGAAATCCATGTGACAATGATCCTAGCAGTATATACAGGAGTCAGAAAGAAAGACAGAGACAATGAATTTGCTATGACTATGGGTTTCATTCAACCAGTCAGACTGTCAATAAAAGTCACCCTTAAAACTTGGGCGTTCTCAACCCTTTCACATTCTGAACAGGCAGCTGGTATCACATACAGAAGTGTAAAATCTAATTTTATTTGTCACATGCGCCGAATACAACCTTACCATGAAATGCTTACTTACTACAAGCCCTTAACCAACAATGCAGCTCAAGAAATAGAGTGAAGAAAATATTTACTAAATAAAATAAAAGTAACACAATAAAATAACAATAACAATGCTATATTCAGGGGGTGCGGGTACCGAGTCAATGTGCGGTGGTACAGGTTAGTCGAGGTAATATGTACATGTACAGTACCATTCAAAAGGTTGGGGTCACTTAGAAATGTCCTTGTTTTCCATGAACTTAGTTGCAAAATGAATAGACGTTGACAATGTTATAAAGAATGATTTTTAATTGAAATAATAATTGTGTCCTTCAAACTTTGCTTTTGTCAAAGAATCCTCCATTTGCCTAAATTACAGCCTTGCAGACCTTTGGCATTCTAGTTGTCAATTTGTTGAGGTAATCTGAAGAGATTTTACCCCATGCTTCCTGAAGCACCTCCCACAAGTTGGATTGGCTTGATGGGCACTTCTTACATACCAAACGGTCAAGCTGCTCCCATAACAGCTCAATAGGGTTGAGATCCGGTGACTGTGCTGGCCACTCCATTATAGACAGAATACCAGCTGACTGCTCCTTCCCTAAATAGTTATTGCATAGTTTGGAGCTGTGCTCTGGGTCATTGTCCTGTTGTAGGAGAAAATTGGCTCCAACTAAGCACCGTCCACACGGTATGGCATTGTGTTGCAAAATGAGGTGATAGCCTTCCTTCTTCAAGATCCTTTTTAACATGTACAAATCTCCCACCTTACCACCACCAAAGCGCCCCAGACCATCACATTGCCTCCACCATGCTTGACAGATGGCGTCACGCCCTCCTCCACCATCTTTTCATTTTTTCTGTGTTTCACGAATGTTCTTTGTGATCCGAACACCTCAAACTTAGATTTGTCTGTCCATAACTCTTTTTTCCAATCTTCCTCTGTCCAGTTTATGTGTTATTTTGCCCATCTTAATCTTTTCTTATTATTGGCCAGTCTGGTTTTGTCTTAGCAACTCTACATAGAAGACCAGCATCTCAGGGGGCCTCTTCGCTGTTGAAGTTGAGACTGGTGTTTTGTGGGTACTATTTAATGAAGCTGCCAGTTGAGGACTTGTGAGGTGTCTGTTTCTCAAACTAGACACTCTAATGTACTTGTCCTCTTGCTCAGTTCTGCACCGGGGCCTCCCACTCCTCTTTCTATTCTGTTTAGAGCCAGTTTTCGCTGTTCTGTGAAGGGAGTAGTACACAGCGTTGTATGAGATCTTCAGTTTCTTGACAATTTATCACATGGAGTAGCCTTCATTTCGCAGAACAAGAAAAGACTGACGAGTTTCAGAAGAAAGTTCTTTGTTTCTGGCCATTTTGAGCCTGTAATCGAACCCACAAATGCTGATGCTCCAGATGCTCAGCTAGTCTAAAGAAGGCCAGTTCTATTGCTTCTTTAATCAGGACAACAGGTTTCAGCTGTGCTAACATAATTGCAAAAGGGTTTTCTAATAATCAATTAGCCTTTTAAAATGGATAAACTTGGATTAGCTAACACAATGTGCCATTGGAACACAGGAGTGATGGTTGCTGATAATGGGCCTCTGTACGCCTATGTAGATATTCCATGAAAATCTGCCGTTTCCAGCTACAATAGTCATTTACAACATTAACAATGTCTACACTGTAATTCTGATCAATGTGATATTATTTTAATGGACAAAAAACCAATACATTTCTAAGTGACCCTAAACTCTTGAACGATAGTGTAGGTAGGGGTAAAGTGACTATGCATATATAATAAACAGCGAGTAGCAGCAGTGTAAAAACAAAGGGGGGTGTCAAAGCTCCTCTATCTCTGTGTATATGTATTGTAATAATGCACGTATTTACAGACAGAACAGCCTGAATCTGAAGTCCACTGTTCACCACTGTTCTCCACTGTTCATCACTGTTCACCACTGTTCTCCACTGTTCAACCCTGTTCACCACTGTTCTCCACTGTTTACTTCTGTTCATCACTGTTCTCCACTGTTTACTCCTGTTCATCACTGTTCACCACTGTTCTCCACTGTTTACTTCTGTTCATCACTGTTCAACCCTGTTCACCACTGTTCTCCACTGTTTACTCCTGTTCATCACTGTTCAACACTGTTCTCCACTGTTTACTTCTGTTCATCACTGTTCAACCCTGTTCACCACTGTTCTCCACTGTTTACTTCTGTTCATCACTGTTCTCCACTGTTTACTCCTGTTCATCACTGTTCACCACTGTTCTCCACTGTTTACTTCTGTTCATCACTGCTCAACCCTGTTCATCACTGTTCTCCACTGTTTACTTCTGTTCAACCCTGTTCACCACTGTTCACCACTGTTTACTTCTGTTCATCACTGGTCACCACTGTTCTCCACTGTTCATCACTGTTCACCACTGTTCTCCACTGTTTACTCCTGTTCACCACTGTTCTCCACTGTTTACTTCTGTTCATCACTGGTCACCACTGTTCTCCACTATTCACCACTGTTCTCCACTGTTTACTCCTGTTCATCACTGTTCAACCCTGTTCACCACTGTTCTCCACTGTTTACTCCTGTTCATCACTGTTCAACCCTGTTCACCACTGTTCTCCACTGTTTACTTCTGTTCATCACTGTTCAACCCTGTTCACCACTGTTCTCCACTGTTTACTCCTGTTCATCACTGTTCACCACTGTTCTCCACTGTTTACTTCTGTTCATCACTGTTCAAACCTGTTCACCACTGTTCTCCACTGTTTACTCCTGTTCATCACTGTTCAACACTGTTCTCCACTGTTTACTTCTGTTCATCACTGTTCAACCCTGTTCACCACTGTTCTCCACTGTTTACTTCTGTTCATCACTGTTCTCCACTGTTTACTCCTGTTCATCACTGTTCACCACTGTTCTCCACTGTTTACTTCTGTTCATCACTGCTCAACCCTGTTCATCACTGTTCTCCACTGTTTCATTCTGTTCATCACTGGTCACCACTGTTCTCCACTGTTCACCACTGTTTACTCCTGTTCATCACTGTTCAACCCTGTTCACCACTGTTCTCCACTGTTTACTTCTGTTCATCACTGTTCACCACTGTTCTCCACTGTTTACTCCTGTTCAACCCTGTTCACCACTGTTCTCCACTGTTTACACCTGCTCATCACTGTTCAACACTGTTCACTACCTGCCGTGTTGGGAACAAAAACACCAGTACAGATTACATCAGTAGTTCCTGGACTCACTTAAATGTTTCATGACCCAGTTATAAGCTGCGACCGACCATTTGGCAAAAAGATAGATGACATCGATCTAGTCCACCTAGAATCAGCATTCTATTTCTGGGCTATGGTTAGGACTATCAACAAAACACCAAATGATTGAGTTTCTTGTGAAAGAATGATGTTGCATCCCTCCAATAGAGTTCCAGACACATTTAGAATCTATGCCAAGGCGCATTGAAGCTGTTCTGGTGGCTCGTGGTGGCCCAACGCCCTATTAAGACACTTTATGCTGGTGTTTCCTTTATTTTGGACATATCTGTATATTTATTCAAAGCAGGTGCTTCAACACAGATAAAAGGTCTAAATTCATCTGTGCATTAGTAGTATTTCCTCCATTCCTTTTCAGTAGGGAATTAGTAAAGGCATTGTTGGTTTCCAGGTTCCCACCTCATTGCTTTTACCAATCTAACCATGTCAAAATCAGATTGGTGGGTAAAAGAAGGAATGCACAGTAGCACTGTCATTCCATCTCATCATTGCTTTCAAAGGTTGACAATTATTAATTGCCAGTGATTAACCACTAAATATGTACATTCTTATAAATAAAGGTGCTATCTAGAACCTAAAAGGGTTCTTCGGTTGTCCCCATAAGAGAACCCTTTGAAAAAACATCTTTGGTTCCAGGTTAAAAAAAAAAAGTGGAACCAAAAAGAGTTCTCCTATGGGGACAACCTTTTTTCTAAGAGTGTACTTTATCTAAATGAGTATTTTCCCTATGTTCATTTTCAAATTGATTTATTTGAATAGATTAGGTACAGATACAAATTAGCAGTTGAAACAGTTATTTAGTACAATGCATTGTAGTTTAAGATAAGTCTCAAAGTTATCTGTGATACAATTTTCTGATTTCTCATGGCCACCTATGACTGGTTCTTGGTCCCCTCTTGGCCACCCCATAAACATTTAGAAAATAATAGAATTGCCCATGTGAACCTACACTCGGTTATGTTTTAGCGTTCTCAAAAATATCAAACAGATGACTAATTCAACAATTGGCAGTGTTTTCCCCTTGGTGGAAGGCTAGTAGCTGCAGGTAGGTAGAAAGGGAAGCAAAACAGAAGCTGCTAAGATTAGCTTTATGTGTGTGTGTGTGTGTGTGTGTGTGTGTGTGTGTGTGTGTGTGTGTGTGTGTGCATGTGTGTATGTGTGTGTGTGTGTGCGTGCGTGCGTAAAACAAAGGTCATATGTCAGGGATGCACTTACGAGGGAGGTGGAATCCGTCAGAGCGGTAACAATTCGAGTAGTCCCACCAGTGGCGGTGGCACGCAAAAACAACCGTTTTCACACCCCGTGTCACACATACAGTGGTTCTTCCATTAAAGGTTTTGAACTTATGCCGCGACCGTTTGTGGTAGATGGTGGCAGATTGTGGTAAATTGTATAATTCTGGAAACAATGGCTGACACTTAAATAACATGCCATAGAATTCTGCGGCACCCCGCAAGCTGTGCTGCAGTACGCCACAACGTTTAAAGGAAGAACCACTCTACACACACACACACACACACACAAACACACTGGCTACTGTTACTTACTGTTACTTACTGACTCAAAGTGACCTGCAAGGTATTTGAAATTCAATCTAATTTGATGCTCTAGTCTAGTTTGATGCTCTAATCTAGTTTAACACTATAGTCTAGTTTGATGCTCTAATCTAGTTTAATGCTCTGGTCTAGTTTGATGATCCATTCTAGTTTGATATTCTAATCTAGTTTAATACTCTGGTCTAGTTGGATGCAATAGGCTAGTTTAATGCTCTAGTCAGGTTCAATGATCTAATCTAGTTTGAGGCTCGAGTCTAGTTTGATGCTTTAACTCTAATTTAATGCTCTAATCTAGTTTGATGCTCCAGTCTAGTTTGATGCTCTAACTCTAGTTTGAAGTTCTAGTTTAGTTTGATGCTCTAACTCTAGTTTGATGTGCCAGTCTAGTTTGGTGCTCTAACTCTAGTTTGAAGTTCTAGTTTAGTTTGATGCTCTAACTCTAGTTTGATGTTCCAGTCTAGTTTGGTGCTCTATCTCTAGTTGGATGCTCTAATCTAGTTTGATGCTCTGGGCTAGTTGAATGCTCTAGTCTGGTTTGATGATCAAATCTAGTTTGATGCTGCACTATATCTGTAGTATCGGGACATTTCTATAAACTGTAACTTTTTGCCACAGAGTGACATTTCCTTTATCCCTCTATCATCCATAATTCATCCCTCCATCCTGACCAGAGGCCATTTGTTCCTCAGCAGCAAGACGGCTGGATGCATTATGCAGCAGGTCCTATCATGGTCTTGTAATGACATCCCACCGCCACCCACTTAGAGAGAGAGAGAGAGAGAGAGAGAGAGAGAGAGAGAGAGAGAGAGAGAGGAGGGGGAGGATGAGATTGTGTGTGTGTCCGACTGACACTCTGACTGTCCCAGGAGGCAGTTTGACTTCCTCTCTCTCCTCCCTGAGGATCATGCACACGCACGTACACACCCGCCAGAGCAACCTCTTAGGTCCTACGTCTCAATAAGCCAGACCTCAGACAGCAGAGCAGCACTCACTAATGCCGGCTTGCGGGAAGCATTGTCTGTTGTTTTTTCTCCCTGCTCTGACCCTGTGGGCTTACTTTAGACACAGGGTCCTATTTGGTCAAACTTCTACCGTCTGACTTCAAATGTCTGGCATTCCAGCCTGGCTGAGGATCAGTTGTGTGGTGCTGTGCTATGCTCTGTTCCCAGGCTGGCCCCAGAGTCCCGGCCAAATGCCAATCCATGTAGGGCCACATCACATGCACCCTGAAAATACAAAATACATATCACTGGAGATATCAGGGGACATTACCAGAGAGGAAACAGTCATAGTCACACATGCACACAGACCCACGGTAGCACACACACACACACAGCTGGTTCTAACTGAGTAGGTATGTATGCGTGCTGCTGATGTCCAGAGCAGAACAGAGCAGACCGATTGGATCCATATGGACTACAGTAGGAACACACACACACAGTAGAGAACAGTAGAGACACCACTCAGAAGTCGTTTGTTATGCATACATTGTGCCCTCCTTTTTCTGCCTGTAAACTTGATAGCTCCACATTAGCAGTTCAGAGGCTTACTGCCTGTCAACAAACTGTACAGAGTAGTCACACACACTCACAAACAAACACACACACACGCTCACACACAGAGTCCAGGCTGGGCTAAGTTCTGAAGCGATAGCAGATGTTTCTTCTCTCGGCTGTGCTGACGGTATGCAAAGGTTTTGTCGAGTCCCGTCATGTCCTCAAAGGTTAAGCCTATGACCATGATGTCATGGCTGAGGAATGTCTATTTAGTAGCGTGTCAAAGATATTGGAGTAATCAGACAGAGGAATCTCCTCTCCCACCTCCAGTTTATCAAAATATAGGAAACACCATCCTCAAAAGGACCCTGATTTCCATAGGTGTTAGAGAGAACCTGACCAGGAAAAACTCCAGGCCCTAATTTTCCGGGTAAGGTCATGTGATCAGAAGGGGTGTTTTTCAATGCTATTCAAAAATCCAACTCTGGTGCCTTGTTGTAAAGGGGCAGTTAGTTCCACATTACAGAGAATGAAAGGAGTCATGTGGCTGTAGGGGACAGTGTTATTATGTAACACATAGAGAGTAGATGTTTGTCAGGGCTGAATAAGACGTGTTGCAAGGAAATCCATGTGACAATGATCCTAGCAGTATATACAGGAGTCAGAAAGAAAGACAGAGACAATGAATTTGCTATGACTATGGGTTTCATTCAACCAGTCAGACTGTCAATAAAAGTCACCCTTAAAACTTGGGCGTTCTCAACCCTTTCACATTCTGAACAGGCAGCTGGTATCACATACAGAAGTGTAAAATCTAATTTTATTTGTCACATGCGCCGAATACAACCTTACCATGAAATGCTTACTTACTACAAGCCCTTAACCAACAATGCAGCTCAAGAAATAGAGTGAAGAAAATATTTACTAAATAAAATAAAAGTAACACAATAAAATAACAATAACAATGCTATATTCAGGGGGTGCGGGTACCGAGTCAATGTGCGGTGGTACAGGTTAGTCGAGGTAATATGTACATGTACAGTACCATTCAAAAGGTTGGGGTCACTTAGAAATGTCCTTGTTTTCCATGAACTTAGTTGCAAAATGAATAGACGTTGACAATGTTATAAAGAATGATTTTTAATTGAAATAATAATTGTGTCCTTCAAACTTTGCTTTTGTCAAAGAATCCTCCATTTGCCTAAATTACAGCCTTGCAGACCTTTGGCATTCTAGTTGTCAATTTGTTGAGGTAATCTGAAGAGATTTTACCCCATGCTTCCTGAAGCACCTCCCACAAGTTGGATTGGCTTGATGGGCACTTCTTACATACCAAACGGTCAAGCTGCTCCCATAACAGCTCAATAGGGTTGAGATCCGGTGACTGTGCTGGCCACTCCATTATAGACAGAATACCAGCTGACTGCTCCTTCCCTAAATAGTTATTGCATAGTTTGGAGCTGTGCTCTGGGTCATTGTCCTGTTGTAGGAGAAAATTGGCTCCAACTAAGCACCGTCCACACGGTATGGCATTGTGTTGCAAAATGAGGTGATAGCCTTCCTTCTTCAAGATCCTTTTTAACATGTACAAATCTCCCACCTTACCACCACCAAAGCGCCCCAGACCATCACATTGCCTCCACCATGCTTGACAGATGGCGTCACGCCCTCCTCCACCATCTTTTCATTTTTTCTGTGTTTCACGAATGTTCTTTGTGATCCGAACACCTCAAACTTAGATTTGTCTGTCCATAACTCTTTTTTCCAATCTTCCTCTGTCCAGTTTATGTGTTATTTTGCCCATCTTAATCTTTTCTTATTATTGGCCAGTCTGGTTTTGTCTTAGCAACTCTACATAGAAGACCAGCATCTCAGGGGGCCTCTTCGCTGTTGAAGTTGAGACTGGTGTTTTGTGGGTACTATTTAATGAAGCTGCCAGTTGAGGACTTGTGAGGTGTCTGTTTCTCAAACTAGACACTCTAATGTACTTGTCCTCTTGCTCAGTTCTGCACCGGGGCCTCCCACTCCTCTTTCTATTCTGTTTAGAGCCAGTTTTCGCTGTTCTGTGAAGGGAGTAGTACACAGCGTTGTATGAGATCTTCAGTTTCTTGACAATTTATCACATGGAGTAGCCTTCATTTCGCAGAACAAGAAAAGACTGACGAGTTTCAGAAGAAAGTTCTTTGTTTCTGGCCATTTTGAGCCTGTAATCGAACCCACAAATGCTGATGCTCCAGATGCTCAGCTAGTCTAAAGAAGGCCAGTTCTATTGCTTCTTTAATCAGGACAACAGGTTTCAGCTGTGCTAACATAATTGCAAAAGGGTTTTCTAATAATCAATTAGCCTTTTAAAATGGATAAACTTGGATTAGCTAACACAATGTGCCATTGGAACACAGGAGTGATGGTTGCTGATAATGGGCCTCTGTACGCCTATGTAGATATTCCATGAAAATCTGCCGTTTCCAGCTACAATAGTCATTTACAACATTAACAATGTCTACACTGTAATTCTGATCAATGTGATATTATTTTAATGGACAAAAAACCAATACATTTCTAAGTGACCCTAAACTCTTGAACGATAGTGTAGGTAGGGGTAAAGTGACTATGCATATATAATAAACAGCGAGTAGCAGCAGTGTAAAAACAAAGGGGGGTGTCAAAGCTCCTCTATCTCTGTGTATATGTATTGTAATAATGCACGTATTTACAGACAGAACAGCCTAAATCTGAAGTTTGACAACCTGTACATTATAAAACTGAAAACATTGTTTCCTCCCTCAGGCTCACGCAAAGCCAGACCCGTCAAGACAATTTGTACTGAACATTTCACAGCGCTGGGTTTGAAATGTCTCATTCTGGTCAGATCAGCAGAGGTCCCTCCGACGTTTAGACGTCTGGCTGTACCTAGACTAATGAAATGACCCACAATACTCAGCCTCAAAGAGCCTGTCATAAAAAAGTTACCACATAAACATCGTCCCGCCTCACCACACAATGGGCCCATCCATCACCTAATGAAATGGCTGCAGTGGACTCATCCATCAGTCAGTAGGAATGAGTGTGCAGCAACATGCCTGTCTTACCAAGGCTGTTAATCCAGAGTTATGGTACAGTGTGCCAGTGTTACTGTTAAACACAGGGCAGGATGGCTGCTGCTGCCAGCTACTTGATATTAGACAACAGGTTGAAAAGGCAACACAACATCACTCTGATCAGATACCACAGCATGACATAAATAGTGTAAATGATGTAAACCATGAAAACAAATAACTCTACCCTGACCATCTCTCTGTTGCTGACCAGAGGGAACCTTAACTATTCACCAGAGAAAGAGGAAGCACGTTTATTGATTTGTCACTATGTTACTGACCAAAAGCATACCGACCAGCAAAAACTTGTTTCAGACCAAATAGCACATTTTCAGTGGACAGTAAAGCTTTATTAAGGAGATGCTCTGGTACTTGTGTATACTTTTTAGCCAGTAGTTCTGAAAGTAGCGCCCACGAGCCAAAAGTGGTCCCCGAAAATGTCATACTACGCCACATACACTACCGTTCAAAAGTTTGGGGTCACTTAGAAATGTTCTTGTTTTTTTAAAGAAAAGCATATTTTTGGTCCATTAAAATAACATCAAATTGATCATAAATACAATGTAAACACTGTTAACATGGTAAAATATTATTGTAGCTGGAAACAGTAGATTTTTAATGGAATATCTACAAAGGTTTACAGAGGTCCATTACCAGCAACCATCACTCCTGTGTTCCAATGGCACGTTGTGTTAGCTAATCCAAGTTTAACATTTGAAAAGGCTAATTGATCATTAGAAAACCCTTTTGCAATTATGTTAGCACAGCTGAAAACTGTGCTAACAAATGTTTGCACAACGTCATTGCTCTCTCTCTCTCACTCTGCTGTGTCCGCTGAGAAGTTGGGCACGCCTTGTAACCTCATTGGATAACGCTAGGCATCTTGCTAGATGTCACTCAAATGGCGAGGGGCTGCAGCTCATTGGCTAGAACTCTAATTGCTAAGGGGCTGGCCCTTTCACTTTCAAACTAAGGTTTTTTTGTGGCTAATTGAGGTAAGACAGTAGTTCTGTTCAATGATTATGCATGTATGAACTACACATTGACACATCCAGCCCAAAGAGGGAGGTTAAAAAAGACTTAGTAGTCGCCAAAGGTCCAGAGCATGTCTTTAATGATCATGTGTAGTGGGAACAGCAAACAATGGCGACATTACACTTTCTTTCTTCGACACCATTTGTTTTGTTAAGTGTTTAAAACAATCCCTTTTCAATTGTTCAGTGCTTTCACATCTTTTTCACCTCTGCTATGACTTATTTTGCGTGTGGCTCTCTGTATGTTGTGGCAGTATAAGGGTTAAAAGCAGACACATGCTGAGCACCTTGTGGGGACAGACGGTAACCTGTACAGCAGATACAGAGCCCCAGATGATCAGGGGAGGAATGTTCTTGTAATAACAAGTCACTTTCTAAATTGGACCATGCTATCTTCATCAAACAATGAGGAATACGTTTGAAGTGGAATTTAACTAAATGAAGAGAGAGACAGAGGACATAGTGTAATAAGGCCTTCGGGAAAAATACATCTATTCTTTTAGCAATTACTAAAGTGTGTGTATAGACATTCCTGCCTTTCTCCCCAGGTGCAGGCATGCAGAGCCTACCTCCAATGGGCTGGCTCTATTGTGTGCATACAGAAGAGGTAACCTTAAGACGTGGAGAAGAGCCAGCTCATCTTTGACTATTTGATTAACAGCTATCGTTGGTGCCAAAGTCTCTGGGTCTGAAAGAGTCGATCTCTGTCACACACTACTAGAGTTACCTGCCACATCACTCTGGATAGGGGAGAAGAAAAGTGAGAGAGAGAGATCTCTTTCTCCCCGTCCTCTATCTTTAAATCTTCTACTTTTGGAGTCTCAGGGTCAGGCCACATTCCAAACCCCTCACATATGTGTCCCACACTGTGACCACATCACAGAGGATTCCCCTCTGTCTCCCCCTCCTCAGCCCTCTATCTCTCTCTTTTCATCCCTGTGACATCTCCTTGTGTTCCCCCTTTCTCTCCCCATCCCTCTCCCCTCTCTCTTCCCCTATGCTATCCCTGCCTCTCAACCCTTCTCATGGTCAATCTGACATCTCACTGCACCAACCAGTCCTGTCAGCTCTGGTCACATGACCTTGAATGTGGCCTTGAACATCACATCATTGATGCTACAGATGGGTGCTATGGGGAGTCCTAGGTCCCATCAACTGAAATGAGGACACCATGACATTGTTATATTGTCAGACTATTATTTTTCCGGCGAACTCTTTTGATATAGGAGAATGCAGGATGGGAAGACTCATTTATTGGGACAGCTTGTGTACTGGAGGCAGCTCTCCAGGGTAGTCTAGCCTGCACAGCCACAATGTGATTTTAAAACTGAACCAAACCTTAACCACACTGCTAACCTTATACCTAACCCTAAATCAAGACAAAAAAAGCGACTTTTTATTTCCATTAATTTATATATATAAATATAAATTCATGTAAACAAAAATGTGTTTTTTTGTCTTCAACGATTTCCAGTAGATGGGCCAACTCAGAAGTAATATATAAATAGCGGAAATTGCTCAGCTCTGCCTCCAGGACAAGATTCATGACAATAAACGTCAAGCTGCTGGGAGAACAGTGAAGGGGAAAGAGAAAGGGGGATACCTAGTCAGTTGTACAACTGAATGCATTCAACTGAAATATGTCTTCCGCATTTAACCCAACCCCTCTGAATCAGAGAGGTGCGGGAGGCTGCCTTAATCGACATCCACATCTTTGGCGTCCGGGGAACGGTGAGTTAACTGTCATGCTCAGGGGCAGAACGACAGTGGCATTCTTCTCTGTGTTTCCACCCAGGTGGTTGTGTGTTTGGACAGAAAGAGAGTCTGTTATCAGCTGGGAAGAGTTTAACTAACACAACTCCTCCAACAAACGCCCCATCTACCATTAACAACACAGAGTACACATTGTTTTATTAACCTAAGAATTCCATGGATTCTGAAATTGCACTTTCAAGGACTGTGTTTTGAAACTCCTGGACACTGGTTTGCTTGAATAGAGGCCTGGGCCCGTATCTATGAAGCATCGTTTCCCAAACTTGGTCCTTAGGACCCCAAGGGGTGCATGTATTGGTTTTTGCCTTAACACTACACAGCTGATTTGAATTATCAAACGTCGATGATTAGTTGATTATTTGAATCAGCTGTGTAATCCTAGGGCAAAAAACAGAACGTGCACCCCTTGGGGTCTTGAGGAACGAGTTTGGGAAACGCTGCCTTAAAGGCTCTCAGAGTAAGTGTTGATCTAGGGTCAGGTCCCCTTTGTCCACATTATTACCTAAAAGGCAAAGCTGATTCTAGATCAGCACTTCTATTTTCAGGGGCTTTATTATTATAGGCCCTGTCCTCTGTACTCTCAGAGCGGGTTAAGTGAGTTGAGCAGAGCCTAACCCCAGTCTGTGAGTGACAGGTCAGTTAGTGAACTAAACTACTTCAGGACAGAAGCTAAACCCTGCAGGGGCAGACACACGCACACACGCACACAACCACACACTCTTCCTCCCTTCACTTCCTCCCTACGGGTACCTCAGCCACCCTTACTTCCTACAACCCATAAACAAACTATGAAGTGGTCTGAAGTCAGGCTGAAAATCTTTCTCTACAACCACTCACAAAGGTCGGGAGGTTTTGGTATCTGTACGTAACTCAGGCCTAGTACGTGTGACAGGTATATTACAACCTAGTTCAGCCATATGGGGAGTGGAACTGGCATTTTAACAACCTGCTAATTCTTTACATATTTATTCAGTTATTCCTGTAGTCCGGGTGTTGTCTCTGTAGTTCTCCCTATATCACTGTTTCCCTCCCAGCTAGGTTAACCCCCTCAGTTCCCCACTGCTTAAGATACAATCACACTGAGAGGCAATATCAGGTAAAAATCTCTGAATTGAAAATAATACATCTTGATAAAAAAGTACCCAGCGAGCACATTTGGTTCCTTGGAAGTTTTGGGATCGTACGTTTTTGGTTTCCCATTGGTTTTGGAAATGAAGCCATAAGTTTCCTGCCCTGTAAAAACTCAAGTTTTTTTTGAAAACAGAAGTGAAACTTTTGCCTGTTGTGAGAACTTACATTTTTTTGGTTTTAGGGAGGTTCTAAGAACATTTTACTATGGTTCCCTGAAAGTTTTCCTGGGAGGTTTTATTAACGTTGTGAGAAGAGAAACCATAGGTTATTTGAAGGTAATGAAATAATGTTCTGATAAACATTTCCAGCTTAGGTAACTGTTCTGAACTCCAAGCACAAATAGGACACATATCAATTCATTTGCTTAGGCATTAATCATGCAAAAACATATATTTTTTTTTATTGTGGCACACCATCAGTGACATTTGAACCTATGCTCTTCTGTTCTCAATACATTGAATTAGGCCACTGTGCCACCAGGATGGAGCAAGCATACCATGTTTTTTTTTTACTCATTCAAAGCTGTTAATTTTAGTCTATTCAAACAGACCCCATTTTAAAGGAACAGACGCTCATTCATTTCAGGTGCATTCAATTAATGGGGGTGGCCAACACACCTGAACACAAGATAGAGAGTTCTGTTGATACGCAGATTGGACTGCATATGTTTTTAAATAACATTCTTAGAATGTTCTCTGAACGTTAGTAACGTTTTCTTGTGGTTTTCTTGAAAAGTTTTCTTAACTTTCTCAGAACAACTTGAGAACATGACTTTAAATAGAACCATGAGGAAAGCTATAGGAAACGTTGTGATGGATTACTAAAATACCCACAGAAGGACGTTGTTCCTTAACATTCTTGGAACTATTTGAGAACATTCCCAATATCAAACCAGTTGGAGGATGTTCCTATACCATTACCAAAATGTATATTAAATGTCAACATGTTTTAACTTTTAGGAAGCTTAAGTAATGTTAAAGTAATGAAATACCAAGAAAATAACATTTTTGTCAAGTTCCTTAAATGTGCTAAGAATGTTCCTAAGCCAAGCAACTATCCTGTCCCATTCCCAGAAAGTTGTGCGAAGGTTGTATGTGATATAACCTTAGGACAACCACACTCTTACCAAGCTCTAAGAAAAACACAGTATTGTTCTCAGAACATTATGTGCTAGCTGGGTATTGACAGTGTCATATTATCAGACTATATTTTTCTCATTAACTATTTTTATATAGGAGAACAGTGGTATTTTCCCCTGTGGTTCTACCCAGAGAGTTGTGTGTTTGGACAGAAAGAGTGTCTGTTATCAGCTGGGAAGACTTAGCGAACACAACTCCTCCAACAAACTTTCCATCCACCTCTAGCAACACAGAGTGCACATTGTTTTATTGACTGAACAATTCCAAACATGGATTCTAAAACTGAACTATTGAGGAATGTATTTTGATTCGAACTCCAGAAACTTCTGGATACCGGTTTGCTTGAAGATAAGCCTGGGCCCGTATCCATAAAGGGTCTCAGAGTAGGAGTGCTGATCTAGGGTGCTGATCTAAGTCCCCCCATATTATTATGAACTAAAAGGCTAAACTGATTCTAGATCAGCACTTCTATTTCAGATGCTTTATTAATACAGGCCTAACCCCAGTCTGTGAGTGACAGGTCAGTTAGTGAACTAAACTGCTTCAGGACAGAAGCTAAAACCTGCAGGGGCAGACACACACGCACGCACACAACCACACACTCTTCCTCCCTTCACGGGTACCAATGGCCACCCTTGCTCCCTGTAACCCATAAACAAACTATGAAGTGGTCTGAAGTCAGGCTGAAAATCTTTCTCTACAACCACTCACAAAAGGTCAGGAGGTTTTGGTATCTGTACGTAACTCAGGCCTAGTACGTGTGACAGGTATATTACAACCTAGTTCAGCCATATGGGGAGTGGAACTGGCATTTTAACAACCTGTTAATTCTGTACATATTTATTCAACCAGTAAGTTCTGTAGTCTGGGTGTCGTCTCTACTGTAGTTCTCCGTATGTCACTGTTTCCCTCCCAGCTAGGTTAACCTCCTCATTTCCCCACTACATTCACACTGAGGCTGAGGAGGCAATATCAGGTCAAACTCTCTGAATAGAAAATAATGCATCTAGAGAACAAAGTAATTGCTTGTGCAATAAGCCGTTTGTTGTGTGCTATTTCAATGTTATTCTGCTTGGAATTACAGTTGTGATTGAGGGAGTTGGCAGGGGCTGTGTGAGCTGACGTGCTGAGGGAGAGGGGGGAAGAGAGAGAGAGAGAGAGAGAGAGAGAGATGACGTGCTGTGAATGAGTGTATCAGTACCAGCCATCTTGGACTGAAGGGAAGGGGGATTCTGACTCCATTGAAAGCAACCAGCAACAACAAACAAAAGATAAGCAATTTAATGAATCCTCCTCCATTCAATTGGATTCAAAAAGACAAATCATATTTACACTGCTGAGCTTGATGGTCTGTTTAGGGCAGGAAGGTGGTCTGTTTCACAGTGAGATAGCATCTTGATATATCAGGTAAACCAGTAGCAAAAAAATCATTCCAAAGTTCTTCTTCTTCTAAAGAATAGAATGTTCTTCATGTAGTCCATCAAAAATGAATAGGACAGCACACACCAAATAGATGAATTATGCTATTCAATGGGATGCTAAATCTCTGAAATCTATTAGATCAGTTCAAATAAATAATACAACATCGCAGATATCATTCAGGTCCACCACAGAGCATGTCACCAGACTATTGTTTTAAAACCAGATGCACTATCAATACCCTCTCCACTACGTGGGGTACAACAAACCATCCAGATGCACTATCAATACCCTCTCCACTACGTGAGGTACAACAAACCATCCAGATGCACTATCAATACCCTCTCCACTACGTGGGGTACAACAAACCATCTAGATGCACTATCAATACCCTCTCCACTACGTGGGGTACAACAAACCATCCAGATGCACTATCAATACCCTCTCCACTACGTGGGGTACAACAAACCATCCAGATGCACTATCAATACCCTCTCCACTACGTGGGGTACAACAAACCATCCAGATGCACTATCAATACCCTCTCCACTACGTGGGGTACAACAAACCATCCAGATGCACTATCAATACCCTCTCCACTACGTGGGGTACAACAAACCATCCAGATGCACTATCAATACCCTCTCCACTACGTGGGGTACAACAAACCATCTAGATGCACTATCAATACCCTCTCCACTACGTGAGGTACAACAAACCATCCAGATGCACTATCAATACCCTCTCCACTACGTGGGGTACAACAAACCATCCAGATGCACTATCAATACCCTCTCCACTACGTGGGGTACAACAAACCATCCAGATGCACTATCAATACCCTCTCCACTACGTGGGGTACAACAAACCATCCAGATGCACTATCAATACCCTCTCCACTACATGGGGTACAACAAACCATCCAGATGCACTATCAATACCCTCTCCACTACGTGGGGTACAACAAACCATCCAGATGCACTATCAATACCCTCTCCACTACGTGAGGTACAACAAACCATCCAGATGCACTATCAATACCCTCTCCACTACGTGGGGTACAACAAACCATCCAGATGCACTATCAATACCCTCTCCACTACGTGAGGTACAACAAACCATCCAGATGCACTATCAATACCCTCTCCACTACGTGGGGTACAACAAACCATCCAGATGCACTATCAATACCCTCTCCACTACATTGGGTACAACAAACCAGTCTACAATAATACCCTAGAATAACCTAAAAACTGTGGAATCTGCCAGTAGAAATGTCCTTATTTGCCCAGGTGGTGAGTCAAGTATTCTTGCTATGTCCAGCTGGGTCTGAGAGGGCTGCTAAGGGACGCACAACCAGCCAATTCAAAAGGGCCATGCCTTTCCTGAAACTCCCCTTCGGAACAGGGTGACTTGGCCAAGATGTGATGGGGAGAAAATGGGTAGACAAACACTCACAGAGACACTCACACAAGTGATTGCACGTACAGACACACAAACACACACACACACACACACCTTAATTAGGTCATTCCAAAGTCAAACAGGGACAGAGCTGAGCCTGCAGTTAACTTTTTCTCAAAGGATTTGTGCTGAAGGAGTTCTATCCACAGCAGCCATTCACAGTCATTTCAGTGTTTTCAAAGTTTCAGTTTTACAACTTTCTCATGTCATTCCATCCTCTCTAGACAACGAGTTGTTTTTAACCAGTGTGGGAGTGTTTCTAAGCTAAATAGCTCCCTGCTGTCCCCATTGATGTTTCCAATTTACTGTTCCTCCTCCCCCTCTTTCTTCTCTCCCCTCCTCCTCTTCCTCCTTTCTTTCCCCTCCATTATCATTGCTCTCCCCTCCTTTTTTTCCTTCTCCTCTTGTCTCAGCATCAGGAGAGGACACACACAGTGCCTCCACATACCAGAGCCTTAACAGCTTTACCATGGTGATTCTGCAGACAGACACCACAAAATATTAAATATATACCAAAACAAACTAAATAGGCCATTCAACTCATTTGCCACCCACTGTAACAGAGGTCTGGCAGCTCCCTGACTGGAAGTGTAAATGGTGTCCTCTTTGCAAGGGTAAATTGTACTCTCAGTCTCCGTGCACATAGTCACACAGATGTGTGTGATCAGAACCTCCCTTACTTGGACCAGTCCAGGCAAGACCTGTTCTTTCTTGAATTGTTCATCTTAGGTTTCCTGCCCTATAGCCTCCCTGAGTCCCTGTATATGGATACAAAAACTCCACCCCAGCCCCCTTTCTCCCCCTCCCTCTTTCCCCTGTATCCCAGTTGAAGAACATAAAGGGATAATCCACCCCCAGAAATAAAAATCATGAAACTCCTGTCAATTTGGTGAAAGTCTATGTTTTATCTATGGGTAAAATAACAATATTTCAACTAATCAGTGGTCCTTTCAGGAAATGGTGTTGGAATTCATCATACCTATAATGTTCTCGTCACTTGTGATAGGATACAACACAGCATCACATTTCAAAACTTTTTTTAAATAATTACCTGCACTCCAGAACACCAAATCAGCCAGTAGATGGTATGGACATACTGTCTAGAACACATCCATCTGTTTATATCCTCATGACAACATAGATATTTCACTTAGATGTGCTCAATATAAACAGTGGACCAAATTATTCAACTGTTTCTCCTCCAAGTACCATCAGGCAATGCACCCTGTGTGTCTGTGGGAAACAAGTTGGAAAGGGCGTGGTTGCCATAGCAAAATCTGCACTTTGTGCGCAGCAGACTCAGAAGAACTGCAGGTTCAACATAGTGAGATTGTAGGCTCCTAAATTGATAGTGTAGTTTGTTTAGTTGGTTTTACAGCTAGCTAGCGACTTCACATGCTGATACTGACTTTGGTATTATTGCATTGTGGGTTTTGTAGTCGACTTGAGCTGCACCAGATTTCCACAACCATTTTCACATGTTGCTTCCACTCTTGTTATAATGACAAACTTTGTTCACAAAAAAGATTGTTCTCACATATTGGTGTAATTTAAAATTGTAAATCATAGGACATAGTGGTTTGGGGTGTATTACTCCTATAACGCCCCCCTGCCTCCCCCTACTCTCCTCAGCCACCTCTGTTGTTTTTATAGGGGGGAATGATAGGAAAGCAGTGGTTGGTCTGGCCCCAAGGACTCACATACTTCCCAATCTGTAGATGAAATAGCTGCAGCCTCTGAAGTCCTTCCAGGGACTAATGGCTTTTGTTGCTGGGAATAATCCACACATCCTCTCCCACATGCTGGGGGTTCCATGGCTCAAACCCCTACTTAAACTCTCCTCCTCCCACCCCCTTCTCAATCGCCCTTTTCCTCCTCCCACCCTCTTTTAGAATATTTTAATGAGGATCCCCCATTAGACGACGCCGATGGCGACAGCTAGTCTTCCTGGGGTCAGACACAACGGAAAAGATATTACAGGAAAAAAAAACATTTAAAAACATTAACATACATATATATATATACACAAATACACATTCATTCGGAAACTATTCAGACCCCTGGAATTTTCCACATTTTGTTACGTTACAGTCTTATTCTAAAATTTATTAAATTATTTATTCCCTTCATTAATACCCCATAATGACAAGGCAAACTGGTTTTTAGAAATTTTTGCAAATGTATTCAAAATAAAAAACAGATACCTTATTTACATAAGTATTCAGACCCTTTGCTTATAAGACGAAATTGAGCTCAGGTGCATCCTGTTTCCATTGATCTTCCTTGAGATGTTTCTAAAACTTGATTGTGGTGAATGAAATTGATTTGACATGATTTGGAAAGGCACACACGTGTCTATATTATGTCCCACAGTTGACAGTGCATGTCAGAGCAAAAACCAAGCCATGAGGTCGAAGGAATTGTCTGTAGAGCTCCGGGACAGGATTGTGTCGAGGCACAGTTCTGGAAAAGGGTACCAAAACATTTCACCATGACTCTCTGGTCTGATGAAACCAAGACTGAACTCTTTGGTCTGAATGCCGAACGTCACGTCTGGAGGAAACCTGGCACCATCCCTATGGTGAAGCATGTTGGTGGTAGCATCATGCTGTGGGGATGTTTTTCAGTGACAGGGACTGGGAGACTAGTCAGGATCAAGGGAAAGATGAACAAAGCAAAGTACAGAGAGATCCTTGATGAAAACCTGCTCCAGAGCACTCAGGACCTCAGACTGGGGTGAAGGTTCACCTTCCAACAGGACAACGACCCTAAGCACACAGCCAAGACAACGCGGAGTGGCTTCGGGACAAGTCTCTGAATTCCTTGAGTGGCCCAACCAGAGCCTGGACTTGAACCCAATCTAACAACTCTAGAGAGACCTGACAATAGCTGTGCTGCGATGCTCCCCATCCAACCTGACAGAGCTTGAGAGGATCTGCAGAGAAGAATGGGAGAAACTCCCCAAATACAGCGGTGCCAAGCTTATAGCATCATACCCTAGAAGACTCAAAGATGTAATTGCTGCCAAAGGTGTTTCAACAAAGTACTGAGTAAAGGGTCTGAATACTTACGTAAATGTATTATTTCAGTTTCTAATTTGTAATACATTTGCAAAAAATCTAAACTTGTTTTTGCTTCGTCGTTATGGGGTATTGTGTGTAGATTGATGACAAAAGATGTATTACATTTTTGAATAATTCTGTAATGTAACAAAATGTGCAAAAAGTCAAGAGGTCTGAACACTTTCTGAATGCACTGTGTGTGTATATATATATAACTCAGCAAAAAGGACTCAACAGGGTCCTTTTTCAGAACCCTGTCTTTCAAAGATAATTAGTAAAAATCCAAATAACTTCACAGATCTTCATTGTCATGGGTTTAAACACTGTTTCCCATGCTTGCTCAATGAACCATAAACAATTAATGAACATGCACCTGTGGAACGGTCGTTAAGACACTAACAGCTTACAGACGGTAGGCAAGGACACAGTTATGAAAACTTTGGACACTAAAGAGGCCTTTCTACTGACTCTGAAAAACACCAAAAGGAAGATGCCCAGGGTCCCTGCTCATCTGCGTGAACGTGCCTTAGGCATGCTACAAGGAGGCATGATGACTCCAGATGTGGCCAGGGCAATGAATTGCAATGTCCGTACTGTGGGATGCCTAAGACAGCGCTACAGGGAGACAGTACGGACAGCTGATCATCTTCACAGTGGCAGACCACGTGTAACAACACCTGCACAGGATCAGTACATCCGAACATCACACCTGCAGGACAGATACAGGATGGCAACAACAACTGCCTGAGTTACACCAGGAACGCACAATCCCTCCAATGATCAGACTGTCTGCAATAGGATGAGAGAGGCTGGGCTGAGGGCTTGTAGGCCTGTTGTAAGGCAGGTCCTCAACAGACATCACCGGCAACAACGTCGCCTATGGGCACAAACCCACCATCGCTGTACCAAAAAGGACTGGCAAAAAGTACTCTTCAATTACAAATCGCGGTTTTGTCTCACCAGGGGTGATGGTCGGATTTGAGTTTATCGTCAAAGGAATGAGCGTTACACCGAGGCCTGTACTCTGCAATGGGATCGATTTTGGAGGTGGATGGTCCGTCATGGTCTGGGGTGATGTGTCACAGCATCATCGGACTTAGCTTGTTGTCACAGCATCATCGGACTTATAGGGAAGACATCTTCCTCCCTCATGTGGTACCCTTCCTGCAGGCTCATCCTGACAAGACCCTCCAGCATGACAATACCACCAGCCATACTGCTCGTTCTGTGCGTGATTTCCTGCATGACAGGAATGTCAGTGTTCTGCCATGGCCAGCGAAGAGCCCGGATCTCAATCCCTTTGGGCACGTCTGGGACCTGTTGGATCGGAGGGTGAGGGCTAGGGCCATTCCCTCCAGAAATGTCTGGGAACTTGCAGGTGCCTTGGTGGAAGAGTTGGGTAACATCTCACAGCAAGAACTGGAAAATCTGTTGCAGTCCATGAGGAGGAGATGCACCGCAGTACTTAATGTAGCTGGTGGCCACACCAGATACTGACTGTTACTTTTGATTTTGACCCCTCCCCTCCTTTGTTCAGGGACACGTTATTATATTTCTGTTAGTCACATGCCTGTGGAACTTGTTCAGTTTATGTCTCAGTTGTTGAATCTTGTTATGTTCATACAAATATTTACACATGTTAAGTTTGCTGAAAATAAATGCAGTTGACAGTGAGAGGACATTTCTTTTTTTTGCTGAGTTTATATACAAAAACAGCTAAAGACATAAATTGTTCTTCTCCTCCTACCACTCCTTCTTTCCACCCCCCTTTTCTCCTCCCACCCCCTTCTGCTTCTCCCACTGCCTTCTCCTCCCCCCACCCCCTTCTCCTCCTCCACCCCCTTCTTCTCCCCCCACCCCCTTATGCTCCTCTCACTAACATCTCCAACCCCCATCTGCTCCTCCAACCACCTTCTGCTCCTCTCACTAACATCTCCAACCCCCATCTGCTCCTCCAACCACCTTCTGCTCCTCTCACTAACATCTCCAACCCCCTTCTGCCCATCCAACCCCCTTCTGTTCCTCCCACCCCCTTATGTTCCTCCCCAACACCTTGGAGGCCTGCAGGAGTATACCACAAGTAAAGAATTGCTGTTTTGTGACCCACGCAAAGGGAAAAGGGGCACTGGGGGCAGGCATGGCAGGTGTCTGCTGGGCTTATTGAATCTCTCTTCTCTTCTATAGTTCAAACAGTCAGGCCAAGATGGCTGAGTGCCTGGAATCTATCCTCAATCCTCGTAATGCAAAGAAAACATCCGTCAAGCGACAACCCCAGAATAAAACAGCTTTGGAGTGTCAGCACTTGACGTCTATTCCAAGTAAACAAAGGAAGAAGAAAGATTAACAACAACAACAATTCAAACAAGGGATATGAGAAAGACTGTTTGTCATATAAATATGCAAGTTGGAGCTCTGGGCTCAGAGTTGTGCCCATCTGGTAACCTTTTGTCCGTACAATGTCTCTGATCCCTTCCTAATGACATCACAACTTGTGGAGTGCATTTGGTGCTGATCTCATTTCCTGTGGAAGTCTACAGACAGTCTGGCTCAGAAAGGGTACGGCCAGTCTACACACACTGTCCACCCAAAATAAGGCTTTATATAATTTATCAAGAGCATGGTAAAAATATATATATTTTATTTGTGTTGAACTATTTTAACTTGAGTCAAACTTCATCTAAATTGCATTGGCTGGATTTCACTCCCAATGAGATACAGATGGGAGGGGTTGAGTGGAGCTGAAGGATGGGACAAAAAACAAAATAACTGTCTGTAAAATGTATATAGTATGTAAAGCTGGAAGTAGAAGCCTAAGTGTTATTGTCCATTACTTTACTCCAATTAGGGGAGAGATGGTAAGGTTAGGGGAAAATAATAAAGGAAAATATATTTTAAAAAGTATATAATTGTATATATTTACCCACGAAAATATTTTGGATTGGAAATGATGCAAACAATTAGATTGGTGGAAACCACTATCTATCTGCAATACTAAAACTGATCTACCCCCTAAAGAAATACAGCACCTTCGGAAAGTATTCAGACCCCTTTACTTTTTCCACATTTTGTTACGTTACAGCCTTTACAGCCGACACACAATATCCCATAACGACAAATAAAAAAATGTTTTTTAGAAATTAGCACATTTACATAAGTATTCAGTCCCTTTACTCAGTACTTTGCTGAAGCACCTTTGGCAGTGAGTACAGCCTTGAGTCTTCTTGGGAATGAGGCTAGAAGCTTGGCACACCTGTAGTTGAGGAGTGTCTCTCATTCTTCTCTGCAGATCCTCTCAAGCTCTGTCAGGTTGGATGGGGAGCGTCGCTGCACAGCTATTTTCAGGTCTCTCCTGAGATGTTTGATCCGGGCTCTGGCTTGGCCGCTCAAGAACATTCAGAGACTTGTTCCGAAGCCAAGCCTGCATTGTCTTGGCTGTGTGCCAAGGGTCATTGTCCTATTGGAAGTTGAACCTTCGTCCCAGTCTGAGGTCCTGAGCACTCTGGGGTAGGTTTTCATCAAGGATCTCTCTGTACTTTGCTCCATTCATCTTTCCCTCGATCCTGACTAATCTCCCAGTCCCGGCCGCTAAAAAACATCCACACAGCATGATGCTGCCACCATAGGGATGGTACCAGGTTTCCTACAGACGTGACGCTTGGCATTCAGGCCAAAGTGTTCAATCTTGGTTTCATCAGACTAGAATATCTTCTTTCTCATGGTCTGAGAGTCCTTTAGGTGCCTTTTGGTAAAGTCCAAGAGGGCCGTCATGTGCCTTTTACCGAGGAGTGGCTTCTGTCTGGCCACTCTACCATAAAGGCCTGATTGGTGGAGCTTCCTTCTGGAAGTTTCTTCCATCTCCACAAAGGAACTCTGGAGCTCTGTCAGAGTGACCATCGGGTTCTTGGTCACCTCCCTGACCAAGGCCCTTCTCCCCAGATTGCTCAGGTTGGCCAGGTGGACAGCTCTAGGAAGAGTATTGATGGTTCCAAACTTCTTCCATTTAAGAATGATGGAGGCCACTGTGTTCTTGGGGACCTTCAACCCTGCAGAATTGTTTTGGTTCCCTTCCCCAGATCGGTGCCTTGACATAATCCTGTCTCGGAGCTCTGCGGACAATTCCTTTGACCTCATGGCTTGGTTTTTGCACTGTCAACTGTGGGACCTTATATAGACAGGTGTGTGCCTGTCCAAATTATGTCCAATCAATTGAATTTACCACAGGTGGACTCCAAGTTGTAGAAACATCTCAAGGATGATCAATGTAAACAGGATGAACCTGAGCTCATTTTCGAGTCTCAAAGCAAAGGATCTGAATACCTAGGTAAGACAGGTATCTATTTTTTATTTAATACATTTGCAAAAATTTCTAAAAACGTGTTTTCACTTTATCAATATGGGGTAACTACCTGTTGCCCTAGCTACTCCAGACCCCACACAGACACAGCATGTGGCCTACACATGCTGCTCCAGAGCCGTTCTTCCTTCAGACAAGTATGTGTCCAACTTTGCTAATTTGAACAATGTCTCTCACTCAAATTCACTTATAGTGTCCAAACTCACAAACATTGACATTCGGTAAGTCCTATACATACCTATATATAACTTTATGAACTAACTAGCTAACTCCATTTATCCTGAATGAAGTGTCTAAGCCACGAGTTGAGGACCAACGAAATCAGATTCCCTCCCTCTCGTAAACATTGCGTTATCATCCCATTCATTTGAGGAAAACAAACAATTAAATATTTTAAGAATCAAATGTTTTGTGTTAAAAAATAGTAATATTAAAATACCTTTCACATATTTTGTAATGGCAGGATGTATTTGAATGTTCACTCACACTAAAACGTTTGTATGGAGTTATACAATTACTTTATTAGGAGTGGGAAAATGGTTGTGTGCATTTATAGGCACAACAAAGCACACCAAAGCACAACAAAGCACACCAAAGCACACCAAAGACGGCATTAATGATACGCAATAAAAGACGGCATTTCTAAAAATCCTACTTCACATCATAGCCTGCTGAATTTGCAAGATAACTTTTCCTTCATGTTGATTTCAGCCAAATGAAAATGTGGTACTGCCTTGCCCATGGATTGATGTTTCAGCATTCCCTCTATGAAGAGTACAGTGTTCGACTAGCCTCATGTCACATGCATGCGCAGTTACAAGCCTGCTAGAGTTAGCGGCAGGCGGACCAGCAATACCCACCGTCATGGTACAGAGGAAGCATGAGCTGGAATGTGAAGCTAACTGAAGCTAGCAAAATTCAGAAAAGTTTACGTATATAGTACCCCTCAGGAATCAAATTAGACATTCTAAAGTTTATGGACTTGTTTGCATTTAAATAATTTCAACGATTGTTTAAAAAATCTATAAATAGGGGATAGTTTAAAAAAATAAATGTGTGAATATAATACAGGCAACTGTGTAAATATCTGCATATTTCCAGTGAGGAAATAGAGACATATGAAGTGTGGGAAATGAGGGGAAAACAGCTGCCACTGATGCTGCCAGTCAGCAGTAAGAGTGGGGAAGTATGGCTGCCACTGATGCTGCCAGTCAGCAGTAAGAGTGGGGAAGTATGGCTGCCACTGATGCTGCCAGTCAGCAATAGGAGTGGGGAAATGTGGCTGCCACTGATGCTGCCAGTCAGCAGTAAGAGTGGGGAAATATGGCTGCCACTGATGCTGCCAGTCAGCAGTAAGAGTGGGGAAATATGGCTGCCACTGATGCTGCCAGTCAGCAGTAAGAGTGGGGAAATATGGCTGCCACTGATGCTGCCAGTCAGCAGTAAGAGTGGGGAAATATGGCTGCCACTGATGCTGCCAGTAAAATCAGATCAAATTTTATTGGTTACATACACATGGTTAGCAGATGTTAATGAGAGTGTAGTGAAATACTTGTGCTTCTAGTCCCGACAATGCAGTAATATCTAACAAGTAATCTACCAAATTCACAGCAACTACCTTATACACACACATAAATGTTAAGGGGTGAATAAGAATAATAAGAAGAATACTTGTTATAATAAGAAGAATAAGAAGAATAAGATGAGCGATGTCCGTGCGGCAAAGGCAAGATGCAATGGATGGTATAGAACAGTATATACATATGAGATGAGTAATGTGGAATATGTAAACATTATTAAAGTGGTGTTATTTAAAGTGATTAGTGATACATGTATTACATCCAATTATTAAAGTAGCAAGAGATTTGAGTCTGTATGTTGGTGTTACATACACCTCTTGGAGGAGGGAATGCAACACCCTGCTACACTCAACTCCCCGTGAAGTGAAAGAGGTATGTGATTGTAGGTGCGGGTAAGGATGACAGAGGCAGTTTACCGTTAACAGGGAATGTATTTCCTTCACACGGTAATGTGGGGAAAAATAGGCTGGACCGAACCAAAGCAAAGAATGCCTACCTTACCGACCGACCCACCCACTACTTACCTATTCTTAGCGCGCTAACCAAAATACAGGGGGTGGTACGCCCAGGTCTTACCTATTGTGCATAGACAGAGTACATACTACTATGTATGTCCGCAGGCCTCTTGCCTAAGCACTCCCAAGGTGCCTTCCCCTTCCCCCCTGGGAACAAAAACAGAATAATTACTAACTTAAAATGAACATTTTCAATAATCAAAACACACTGAGTCCTATTGGCACACACACACACACACACACACACACACACACACACACACACACACACACACACACACACACACACACACACACAGCGGCTACAAAATACTTTCAACAACACTGTCTCTGCGCAACGACCAACACAGGACATCCAGAAACTCTCTCTCCTAACAAAGGAACACCGGCTTTTAAAGCTGCAGAGGGTGTCGGTAATTGCAGACAGGTGGATCTCCTGACGAGAGGGCGGGGTCAGAGCTTCAATCTTTAATGGGGCTGACCAATCAGTTGCTTAGGGGAATCCAGGAAGCCATTTCCTGAAATACAGGGGAACGTAACAGTTGGCAGCAGCCTCTATGTTAGTGAAGGCTGTTTAACAGTCTGATGATCTTGAGACTGAAGAATAGCTTCTGTCTCTCAGTCCCAGCTTCGATGCACCTGTACTGACCTTGCCTTCTGGATGAAAGTGGGGTGAACAGGCAGTGGCTTGGGTGGTTGTTGTCCTTGAACCTTTTGGCCTTCCTGTGACATCAGGTGCTGTAGGTTTCCTGTAGGCTGTCTTGTTATTGTTGGTAATCAAGCCTACCACTCTAGTGTCTTCTGCAAACTTGATGATTGAGTTGAAAGCTTGCATGGCCACACAGTCATGGGTGAACAAGGAAAACAGGAGAGGGCTGAGAACGCACCCTTGTGGGGCCCCAGTGTTGAGAATCAGCTGGGTGGAGATGTTGTTTCGTACATTTACCACCTAGGGGTGGCCCGTCAGAAAGTCCAGGACCCAGTTACACAGGGCGGGGTCGAGACCCAGGGTTTCAATCTTAATGATGAGTTTGGAGGGTACTATAGTATTAAATGCTGAACTGTAGTCAATGAACAGCATTCTTACATAGGTATTCCTCTTTTCCAGATGGGATAGGGAAGTGTGATGGTGACTCATGCTGCCAAACATACCCTTGTAAAACTGACCATCCTACCAATCCTCAACTTTGGCGATGTCATTTACAAAATAGCCTCCAATACCCTACTCAACAAATTGGATGCAGTCTATCACAGTGCAATCCGTTTTGTCACCAAAGCCCCATTTACTACCCACCATTGCGACCTGTACGCTCTCGTTGGCTGGCCCTCACTTCATACTCGTCGCCAAACCCACTGGCTCCATGTCATCTACAAGACCCTGCTAGGTAAAGTCCCCCCTTATCTCAGCTGGCTGGTCACCATAGCATCTCCCACCTGTAGCACACGCTCCAGCAGGTATATCTCTCTAGTCACCCCCAAAACCAATTATTTCTTTGGCCGCCTCTCTTTCCAGTTCTCTGCTGCCAATGACTGGAACGAACTACAAAAATCTCTGAAACTGGAAACACTTATCTCCCTCACTAGCTTTAAGCACCAACTGTCAGAGGAGCTCACAGATTACTGCACCTGTACATAGCCCACCTTTAATTTAGCCCAAACAACTACCTCTTTCCCAACTGTATTTAATTTATTTATGTATTTTGCTCCTTTGCACCCCATTATTTTTATTTCTACTTTGCACATTCTTCCATTGCAAAACTACCATTCCAGTGTTTTACTTGCTATATTGTATTTACCTTGCCAGGTAAAGGCCTTTTTTGCCTTTACCTCCCTTCTCACCTCATTTGCTCACATTGTATATAGACTTGTTTATACTGTATTATTGACTGTATGTTTGTTTTACTCCATGTGTAACTCTGTGTCGTTGTATCTGTCGAACTGCTTTGCTTTATCTTGGCCAGGTCGCAATTGTAAATGAGAACTTGTTCTCAACTTGCCTACCTGGTTAAATAAAGGTAAATAAATTGCATCGTCAGTGGACCTATCGGGGTGGCAAGCAAATTGGAGTGGGTCTCAGGTATCAGGTAGGGTGGAGGTGATATGATCCTTAACTAGTTTCTCAAAGCACTTCATGATGACAGAAGTGAGTGCAACGGGGCAATAGTCATTTAGTTCAGTTACCTTAGCTTCAGTTACCTTAACAATTGTGGCCATCTTGAATCATGTGGGGACAACAGACTGGGAAAGCGATTGATTGAATATGTCTGTAAACAAACCAGCCAGCTGGTCTGCACATGCTCTGAGGATGCAGCTAGGGATGCCGTCTGGGCCGGCAGTCTTGCGAGGGTTAACATGTTTAAATATTTTACTCACATTGGCCATGGAGAAGGAGAGCCCACAGGCTTTGGTAGTGGGCCGTGTCAGTGGCACTGTATTGTCCTCAAAGCGAGCAAATACGTTGTTTAAATTTGTCTGGGAGCAAGACGTCGATGTCCACGACGGGGCTGGTTTTCTTTATGTAATCCGTGATTGACTGTAGACCCTGCCACATACGTCTGGTGTTTGAGCCGTTGAATTGCAACTCTACTTTGTCTCTATACTGGCACTTTGCATGTTTGATTGCCTTGCGGAGGGAATAGATGCACTGTTTGTTTTCGGTCATGTTTCCAGTCGCCTTCCCATGATTAAAAGCAGTGATTCGAGCTTTCAGTTTTGTGCGAATACTACCATCAATTCACGGTTTCTGGTTAGGAAAGGTTTTCATTGTCACAGTGAGTACGACATCTCCGATGGACTTGCTAATAAATTCACTCACCGAGTCAGCGTATACATCAATGTTGTTGTCTGAGGCTATCCGGAACATATCCTAGCCCACATGATCGAAGCAATCTTGAAGCGTGGAATCCGATTGGTCGGACCAGCGTTGGATAGACCTGAGCCCGGACGTTTCCTGTTTTAGTTTCTGTGTATAGGCTAGGAGCAACAAAATGGAGTCATGGTCAGACTTTCCAAAGGCAGGGCGGGGGAGGGCTTTGTATGCATCGCGGAAGTTAGAGTAGCAATGATCCAGAATGCTACCAGCTCGTGTACTGTATTCAATATGCTGAGGAAGTCTTGTTCTCAGGTTAGCTTTGTTAAAATCCCCAGCTACAATAAATGCAGCCTCAGGATGTATGGTTTCCAGTCAGCAATAAGAGCCTTACATGTGTTCATGTTTTGAATGCAAAGTTGCATGTAGCAGATGCAAATAAAACAGAAGATTTACAAGTAGCAAAACAAAACAGTTCTTTCCTCGCTCCCTCCTTCCAGTCTTACTTGGCCATACCCAGACTAGAGAAGCCTGCTGGGATGATGATTGTGTCGAGGCAGGGGAAGGGATGGACCCCCAGGCAGGCAGAAGGGGGAGGATCTTGACCTGGGTTTCGGAAGCAGAGAAGGTGGGGCAAATACTCAATGAGTGACCACCAGCTGGCTCCAGGCTGATGAGTTAGGAGAATTGACAGGGGTAATCAACATAGCAACAGGAGATGTGGTCATCACCCAGGCCCGAGCAGTCCCTCTCAGAGTGCTTCTTATCCTTCAGGCCTGAGTAATCAAATGTAGACTGTGGACTGGTAATGACAGGATGGTCCATGTTAGTGAGTGGGTTCAGGTCCAAGCTGCGTTATGGGGAGAAGGAAAATATTTCTCTATTTAATCCTGAAGATTTAGGATACTACAAGGATTGTGTTTTCCCTATTTTCAATACAGACTTAGAAACAAGAGAGATGGAAAACCCAAACATTCAACATCCATACAATTATACATTAATGAACTCCATCTCAGTATTACAACTACATGAGTACCAAGGCCAAAACCCAAATCTGTTCCAAGTTTCCTCTCCAGCCGTTGACTGAGAATAAAGACCCTCCTTGTGGCAGGAGAAGCCCTGGGGTTAACGGCTGGATATGGCTGGGTTGGAGGGAAACCATGAGATGAAGAGGGAGGGGGAGTGGTATTACGGGAAGATTGATATAGCTGCCAGCTTGTGTGTTGGTGTGCCCCCAAACCCCAGCCCCAGCCTGTGGTCCTTGTGGTTCAGGGCAGGGGAAAACTCTGCTGGGTCTGGGGAAGACTTGGGTCTAACGGCTGGGTTGTAGGGAAACCATGAAGGGTGAAGACAAAATCAAATCAAATTGTATTTGTCATGTGTGCCGAATACAACAGGTGAAGACAGTGACATGCTTACGAGGGGGAAAGGAGGGAACTTACGGGAAATAAATCAATAATCGTACCTGCCAGCCCTGGTACCCTGCACCGGAGGGGTAAGCTGTGCTGTGGCCAGGCATAGGGAAGTAGTAGTCAGAGCTAGAGAGACCTTGACAGAGGTAGGTAGAAAGAGAGAGACCTTGACACAGAGAGAGAGAGAGAGAGAGAGAGAGAGAGAGAGACGTGGAGGAGGCAAAGAGTGGGTGAATGGACTTGTCCGCTGTTTGTACTTATCCGCTGTTCAATGTTCTCCTTGATGATCTTCTTGGCCTTCCTGTGACACCGGGTGCTGTAATGTCCTGCACGACCCTCTGGAAAGCCCTGTGGTTGCAGACGGTGCAATTACCGTTCAAGGCCGTGATACAGCCTGACAGGATGCTCTCAATGGTGCATCTCTAGAAGTCCAGCTCATTTGTTTACTTGGCGTTGAGGGAGAGGTTATTTTCACTCAGCCAGGACCCTTACTTCCTCCAAGTAGGCTGTCTCGTCATTGTTGGTAATCAGGCCTACCACTGTTGTGTCGTCTGAAAACTTGATTTAGTTGGAGACTTGCATGGCCATACATTCATGGGTGAACAGGGAGTACAGGAGATGGCTGACCACGCACCCTTGTGGGGCCCCCGTGTTGAATATCAGCGTCGGGGAGGTGTTGTTGCCTACCTTAACCACCTGGAGTCGGCCCGTCAGGAAGTCCAGAACCCAGTTGCACAGGGCGGGGTTCAGATCCAGACCCCCGAGCTTAGTGATGAGCTTGGAGAGCACTATCGTGTTAAAGGATGAGCTGTAGTCGATGAACAGAATTCTTACATACTGTAGGTATTCCTCTTGTCCAGATGGGATAGGGCAGTGTGCAGTGATGGCGAATGCCTCATCCATGGATCTGTTGGGGTGGTGTGAAAATTGTAGTCAGTCTAAGGTTTCGGGTAAGGTGTAGGTGATATGATCTTTAATTAGCTTTTCAAAGAAATTAATGATTACAGAAGTGAGTGCTACGGGGCAACAGTCATTTAGTTCAGTTACCTTACAGTAAACAACCTCCATTTTACTGTTCATGGGATATGCACAGACTTAGTTAATCTACTGTACAGTTTGTTTCACCCTGAGAGCGAACACAAACATACACTGAGTGTACAAAACATTTCCATTACATAAACTAACCAGCATAGCTGAGGGAAGTAGGGGTGCTGAGCGTGGCAGCAAGTCCCCGCAGCAATGTTCCAACATCTAGTGGAAAGCATTCCCTTAAGAGTGGAGGCTGTTTTAGCAGCAGAGGGGCACCAACTCCATATTAATGCCGATGATTTTGGAATAAGATGTTTGACGAGCAGTTGTCCCAGCCCAATCTCCGGGGCCAGGGTCAGGCTCCAGTCCCAGGCCCATCTCCACGGCCAGGCTCTAGGAAGATCCCCACAGTAGCAGGAATGACCTGTGAGTGGAGGTGTATGTCCACGTCCAGGATGTGGTCTGTGTTGGCTCTGAGGGGTATCCATGGCTCATAGGTGTGAGCACAGATGCTGGGGGACGAGAAGCAAGTACATGGAGTGAAGATTTAATGGATAAACGGACATGAAACAAAACATGGACAGCGTCTGGACAAGGGAAACATAACGACATGAAGGCAGACACGGAGAAGAAACTGAGGAAGTGACAGATATAGGGGAGGCAATCAATAAGGTAGTAGAGTCCAGGTGAGTCCCATGAAGCGCTGATGCACGTAACGATGGTGACAGGTGTGCGTAATGATGGGCCGTCTGGCGCCATCAAGCTGGAGCAGACGTGCCAGTAGGTCAGAGTTATTCTAGTCAATTTTAGAGAGGAAAACAATGTCCATCAATCAACTGACAGATCATTCAATCAATTGACAGATTAACCAATCAATCAATATGTATTCAGTACATCTCAACCCTTTTAGCCTGGTAAGGTTGTCCACATGGGCCTGACAAACATGTATCTTTTATCTAGAATACCACCAAGACACATCCAGCCGCTCTCTTCATCTGTAAATCTTGGATAATGATGCCTCACAAGTTGATTTAATGCACTGTCCTTCTTCCAGCAAATGACTTAGCAAAATGCCTGTTTTGTATTCCTTTTATTGCATAACCCCACTCAAACCACTAGATCTCCAAATCAAAGTACTTTCCATTCCTAGAACAGAATGATATGACCCAAAGCAATGCATCAATCTTCAACACAGTTTATCTAATTGACTGACTGGAAATCGTAAAAACAACTAAATTAAATAGCCAATACTGCCAACATTTTAAAATATTTTTGAGTCTAAAGCAACTCAAAACCAAAATCAAATTCCATTACTTTTTAGATGCTATCATTTTATCTAGCGTCGTCTACTGATATGAACTATGTATCTTCTTTATTAATGTTCAATTAATATCAGAAATTATTGCTGTTATTTGGGGATATTTCTTGTGTGAAAAAAAACCCTGCACAGATCGAGTCCTGGCTTGAAGTATGTGTGCTGTAGTGGCGAACTGTAAAAGAGAAAACGCTGTCAAGCTCACATTGTTGACATTGACAAATTCCTACTGGGTGCACAAACAGGAAAACAAGTTTCATAATCACGTCTCACAAGTGTTTATCAAGAGCTGGCTGACCAAGCTCCAACCAGCAAACTGTTTCTGTACAGTAAACTGAAGGTCCCCTATAAAAGCCAGCCATCCAGACACTTTGCTGTTACAACCCCTAGCTACCATTTACATTTGCTGTGCTCCAGGCCCAGGGTTATGGAGGCTTGGCAGGCCAAAGCTGCAATTACACTTTACAGTGTGAATTCCTCACGCGTCTCTCCAAAAGTAAGTAGTGGAATAAAATCACACTGACACACAGAGACAGAGCTGGCAAGCACCACCCTCGGTGCAAATGTATGGCCTGGGTGGCTGATCTTGAGATGACACTTTAGGTTATTTTGGCAATGTGTTATTGGAAAAGCTGGAAGGTGCAAGGTTGCAGGTTTGAGTCCCACTTGGGCTACCTCACAAATTTGCTACTATCTGTTATCATGGAATGTGGTTATTTATCAGTATTCAGTAATTGGGCTAGTGACAGTTGTACGTACTGGTGGTGGTGCAGTGACAGGTTGAATATCTGCTTCACTGAGGGGACGTAATGTGAAAACAGTAACTTGTGGAGACGTCCCATCTGTATTTATTCCTGTGTTGTTGTTTTTTTTCATCTATTCTTTCTACTGTTTCTATATTTATTTTTTCTGCATTGTTGGGAAGGGCCTGTGAGTAAGCATTTCACTGTTGTTAACAACGCAAGTGACAAATAAAATGTGATTTTAAGTAGTGGGCTATGCTTAAAGGCAGTCAACGAGCTCATAAGTCTGTGATTAAGATCATGCCCAAACTGGACCTGATGATCCACATTAAAGGAAAATTCCATTAAAAAAAACTATATTTTGGTATTTGTTTCATCAGTGTACTGTTGATACAGTCCCACAATGTTTTTATGTCAGCAATCCAGTTTTCAAGAAAAGTAAAAAGCATCATACTGTGACACTTCTTTTGAAAGTTCTAGATCTTGAAAACTTGATTGTTGACATGCAAAACATTTTGGGACTGTATCAACTGGGCAGCCAGACGGTGAACCAATGTGGAATAGACGTAGAATTGACGTCTGTGCCCAGTTCGGAGCGAACTAATGAAATAAATACCAAAATATACAGTCGTTTTTGAGTGGTATTTTCCTTTAATGATCCTTCCTTTGTGACAGGATTGACTATCATCTGCACATCAAAGAGGTTTAGATCACTCCTGCAAAGACATCTAGCCTTAAGAACAAAGAAAAAATTCCAGATGGAATTCGACAGCAGAGTCCCAAACCTTTATGTAATGAGTAGGCAGCCTACAATAATGAATACTCCACCCACACACTTTGGGTTGCCACTCATGCACTGTGAATAGCTGATACTTTTACGTCATGATAAATGTCACTGACATTTTTGTCAACTTGTTAAAGGTATTTCCACCATTGAGGCATTTTGGTTCATTTAAGACTGTAGCCTAATCTCTTACTTGTTTTTCACATATTCATATCAGAGGAGACTGGTGGGAGGAGCTATTGGAGGACGAGCTCATTGTAATAATGGCGGGAATGGAGTCAAATGTGGTTTCTATTCATTTCCCCCCAGCCATTAAAATGAACCTGTCCTCCTATAGCTCATCCCACCAGCCTCCTCTGATTCATACAGTATATTATGGTATGCTCCATATTAGGATTCTTACATGGGTGGTGAGAGATGGGAAAAAATATAAATCACCATTAAAATGCAAGGATGATCATGCCTTGTGAGAATTGTTTGATTTGTTACTGATCATTAAATGAAAAACAGACTGATGATCCCCTCTTTAGATATTTATGAATGTAAAGCATATTTGAAATAATTAATCTGTGGATTTCACATGACTCGTAGGGATGCAGCCATGGGCGGGCCACCCACCCACTGGGTTGCCAGGCCCGGCCAAACAGAATTCATTTTCCCCCACAAAATGGCCTCATTACAGAAATAAATATACTCCTCAGACATTCTTGCAGTCAGCATTCCAATTGAACGCTCCCTAAAAATGTGAGACATTTGTGGCATTGTGTTGTGTGACAAAAGTGCACATTTTAGAGGGGCCTTTTATTGCCCCCAGCACAAGGTGCACCTGTGTAATAATCATATTGTTTACTCAGCTTCTTGATATGCCACACCTGTCAGGTGGATGGATTGTCTTGGCTAAGGAGAAACACTCACTAACAGGGATGTAAACAAATGTGCACAACATTTTTGCTAAATAAAATGGAAAATCTCCGGGATTTTGTATTTCAGCTAATGAAACATGGGACCAACACTTTACATGTTGTGTTTATATTTTGTGTTCAGTGTAGATACATGTTTCCTTGGTCTAGATCCAGGGCAGAGCTGTAACTAGTTCCCTGCAACTGGGGATAGGGCCTAAATATGAATTTAGAAAAATGCAGGTACAGGAAAATGACCTGTTTTTCAAGGCACGGATGATACTCTGTCCTTGGAGAGGTGTGGTGTATTTTCCATTTATTCAATTATTATTATTTATTTTTTTAAAGGTAAGCTTTGCATTTTTTATTGTGAATTGTGGTTAGGATATAGGCCAACAATGGAAAGAATAGATAAGATACGAATAATCATGTTTAAAATGTTTTCCGGTCAAAACAGTTTGCTCATATATTATTCGTTTTTTGTTTGTTTTGGTGTTCTACGCTCCACACTGCCCTTTCCCACCTGGACAAAGGGAACACCGATGTGAGAACGCAGTTCATTGACTACAGCTAAGCATTCAACACCATGGGACTAAACACCTCCCTCTGCAACTGGATCCTGGGCTTCCTGATGGTCTGCTCACAGGTGGTAAGAGTACGCAACAACACATCTGCCATGCTGATCCTCAACACCAGGGCCCCTCAGGGGTGTATGCTTAGTCCCCTCCTGTATGTTTCACCTCTGACTGCATGGTCAAGCATGACTCCAACACCATCATTAAGTTTGCTGATGACACAACAGTGGTAGGCCTGATCACCGACAACAATGAGACAGCCTATAGGGAGGAGGTCAGATACCTGGCAGTGTGGTGCCAGGACAATAACATCTCCCTCAATGTGAGCAAGACAAAGAAGATGATCATAGACTACAGGAAAAGGAGGGCCGAACAGGCCCCCATTAACATCGGCTGTAGTGGAGCTGGTCGAGAGTTTAAAGTTCCTTGGTGTACACATCACTAATAAATAATCATGGTCCAAACACACCAAGACAGCCGTGAAGAGGGCACGACAACCCCTTTTCCCCCTCAGGAGACTGAAAAGATTGGGCATGGGTCCCCAGATCCTCAAAAATGTCAACAGCTGCACCATCGAGAGCATCCTGACCGGTTGCATCACTGCCTTGTATGGCAACTACTTGGCCTCTGACCGTTACGCGCTACAGAGGGTAGTGCGTACAGCCCAGTACATCACTGGGGCCAAGCTTCCTGCCATCCAGGAGCTATATACTAGGCGGTGTCAGAGGAAGGCCCAAAAAATAGTCAAAGACTCCAGTCACCCAAGTCATAGACTGTTCTCTCTGCTACCACATGGCAAGCGGTACCAGAGTGCCAAGTCTAGGTCCAAAAGGTTCCTCAACAGCTTCAACCTCCAAGCTATAAGACTGCTAATCAAATTGCCAGCCGGACTATTTACATTGACTGCTGCTACTCGCTGTTTATTATCTATGCATAATCACTTTACTCCTATCTACTGTACATGTATAAATTACCTTAACTATCCTGAATACTTATGTGAATGTAATAACAGTAAAAAAAAATAAAAAATTAATAGCAAAAATGTAGTTTTTTTTAAACAGTTTTTGCTTTGTCATTACGGGGTGTTGTGTGTAGATTGATGGAGGGAAAAGTAATACATTATAGAATAAGGCTGTAACGTAACACAATGTGGGAAAAGTCTGAATACTTTCCGAAGGCACTGTATATAAAGCAGCTCGAGCACAATACGATGAGGTTGCTTATCTGAGTGTAGTGTTCAGCAGAGGGATACTGCGAATCTACCTAGATCTACAGTATATTCTGTATCTTCTAAAGCTACAGTACTTAGCTTCACATTCCAATTCAATCGTCATCCATGTAACTGGAGGTGGATTGTGATCCAACATTGGCCACTAATGAGGAAAGTTTATATTTTGCAACATGAGTCCTCTAGGCCTACGCTACTGTAGGTCTAATGATAATAAGTGGAGGAACAATGACCACAGGGAAGATTACATATTTTAAGTTGAATTGCTTCAAGTGCATGACATTGATATGTGTGCATGACAATGATCTAAAATCCCACATTTTCAATAAAGCACTGAAGAAGAAAAACACAACAAAAGGAAAAACAAGGTTTCCAGGTGATTATTGATAGACCTCTGTAGCCTGTCCTATACTCACCATCACTTAGGCTGCGTTTACATAGTCAGCTCAATTCGGATCATTTCTTTTCACTCATTGGTATTCTGACCTATCAGATTAGCTCTGAAAAAGATCTGATGTGAAAATATCTGATGTGATTGGTCAAAAGACCAATGAGTGCAAAAATGATCAGAATTGGGCTGCCTGTGTAAACACAGCCTTAATGTACTACTATGCAGCTTCATTGTAACAGAACACTATAGAATGTGAATGAATGCCCATAAGTATTTAGCATCAGAGTATTGAGTTTTCCTAGTAGTATTACAAAGGATTTCTTTATTGGAATGCATGAGGTTCTACAACATGACGTCAACAAACAGACAAGACTAAGAGCCTGGGCATACTTGAAAACCTATCTTGTTCATACAGTAGATATATTGTACGTTGGCATCCTAATACATCGTTTTTTTCAGAAGTATTTTAACTGTATTGATATGTGCCTTGACTTTGTCACATTCAGTCATAGTAACCACAATTGTTTCAATATTGTTATTGCCAACTAAAGTGATACTGTATATTATCTCAAATATATATTTTCATTAGAAAAATTACAAAATGTATCATAACTGTAAACATTCATCTATTATTTCTCTCTGTGCAAATCCAGATATGCCACTTGGGTTTGGTTGGTGGCCTTAGTTAAGTTATACAGTGCCTTCAGAAAGTATTCTCACCCTTGGACTTTTTCCAATTTGTTTTTGTTATAGCCCGAAAGTAAAATGGATTATTTAGAGAACAGAAGAAAAAAAATCACTGGCCTACACACACACACACACAATACACCATAATGTCAAAATGGAATTATGTTTTGGGACATTTTTACAAATTAATTCAAATGAAAAGCTGAAATGTTTTAAGTATTCAACCGCTTTGTTATGGCAAGCCTATATGAATTCATAATAAGTTGCATGGACTAACAGGGTTTAACAGGATTGTTTTAATGACTACCTCATTGCTGTACCCCACACATTCAATTATCTGTAAAGGTTGCTCAGTCGAACAGTGAATTTCAAACACAGATTCTACCATAAGACCAGGGATATTTTACAATGCTTTGCAAACAAAGGTAGCTATTGGTAGATGGGTAAAAAAAATAAATGAAAAAATAAAGGTAGAATATCCCTTTGAGCATGGTGAAGTTATTAATTACACTATCAATGGTGTATGAATACACCCAGTCACTACAAAGACACAGGCGTCCTTCCTAACTCAGTTGCCGGAGAGAAAAGAAAACCGCTCAGAGATTTCATCATGAGGCCAATGGTCATTTTAAAACAGTTACAGAGTTTAATGGCTGTGACAGGAAACAACTGAGGATAGATCAACAACATTTGAGTTACTCCACAATACTAACCTAATTGACAGAGTAAAAAGAATGAAGCCTAAGAATAAAAATATTCCCAAACAAAGTGTTATGTTTGGGGCAAATCCAATACAACACATTACGGAGTACCACTCTCCATTTTTTTCAAGTATAGTGGTGGCTGTATCATGTTATGGGTATGTTTGTAATCGTTAAGGACTGAGGAGTTCAGGCAAAATCCTAGAAAACCTGGTTCAGTCTGCTTTCCACCAGACACTGGAGGATGAATTCACCTTTCAGCAGGACAGTAACCTAAAACACAAGGCCTAATCTATACTGGAGTTGCTTACCAAGAAGACAGTGCATGTTCCTAAGTCGCCGAGTTCCAGTGACTTAAATCTACTTGTCTTGAAAATGGTTGTCTACCAATGATCAACAACTAATTTGACAGAGCTTGAAGAATTTTGAAAAGAATAATGGGCAAATGTTGCACAATCCAGGTGTGTAAAACTTGTAGACACCCAGAAAGACACAGCTGTAATAACTGCCAAAGGTGCTTCTGCAAAGTATTGACTCAGGGGTGTGAATACGTATGTAAGTAGATAAAGGGCTTCATTCCTTTAAGGTCATTGAAGGCCCAGGGAAGTGTTCTGTAAAATTCTGTATTTAATTTTCAATAAATTGGCAAAAATGTCTAAAAACATGTTTTCACTTTGTCATTATAGGGTATTGTGTGTAAATGGGTGAGAATTTGTTTTTATTTAATCCATTTTGAATTCAGGCTGCAACAACAAAATGTGGAGTGAGTTAAAGGGTATGACTACATTCTGAAGGCACTGTATGTACCAAGACTCATTTGTGAACTCATAATAAATTAATCTCCATGAGTATCTACACAGCCAATTATGTCTAACAAACATATATAACAAATATAGCATCACAAGTTAACTGAGGAATTACATGTTTACAGTGTGAGAGTCTGTAGGGTTGTACACATACGAGTGCAAGTACAGATTCCCTTTTGCAGAGAACAGAGTAAATTATCATCAGTTATTGATCATAAATTGGAGAACAGAGTGATTTATCATCAGTCATGAGTCAGAACAGAGTGATTTATCAGGACAATGACAAAAAGTAAACACACACAGCTAACCATGTGGGGACACACAATTCTATCCCATTCAAAATCATATTTTCCCTAACCCCTAAACCTAATCCGTACTCTTGCTCTAACCCTAACCTTAACCCAAAAACCTAACCTTAACCCCTAACCCTAGCTCCTAACCCTTAACATAGTTCTAACACTAATTCTAACCTTAACCCTAAACCCCCTAGAAATTTGACCTTGTGGGGACTAATAAAATGTCCCCAGTTGGTCAAATTTTTACTATTCTTGCGGGGATTTCTGGTCCCCACAAGAATCACTGAGCACGTCCACACACACATGTCCACACACACGTCCACACACACACACACACACACACACACACACACACACTTCCCTGGACCTGCAAGGACCTTATAAAGGGATACTTTGGGATTTTGACAATGAAGCCCTTTATCTACTTCCTCAGAGTCAGATGAACTCATGGATACCACCATTTTAATGTCTTTGCATCCAGTATGAAGGAAGCTGGAGGTAGTTTTGCGAGCCAATTCTAACTAACGTTACCGCAATTACTGGTATCTGGGTCAATGACAAGACATGTACATTTTGTGTCCAAAGGCCATTCATTTAACATAAAAAGACATATATAATATTAAATCACACAACTCTTACCCTTCTTTTGACCAATAAATATTTGTGTTGCAAACTATTAAATTAAGGGAGTTCATGAGCTCTAAAGTGACAAAATATCCTTCAGTGTAACTGTCCAGGTTAAAATTCGAATGACAAAAGTGTTTTTAAAATGTAGAAATTCATCCTAAAAATGTAAATGAACACCCGTGGAATAATTGTGTTAGTGTTTGCAACAATATATAGAATAATGGGCGACATACTGTATCTAAAAAATATTTAACTTTTGTCCGGACTTCTGCGCTTCATCAATGTCATTCAGTAAAGTAAAGAAATTGACAACAGAATTTCAGTATGCCTACAGGGAAGGACACTCAACAAGCACAGCACTTACACAAATGACTGATGATTGGCTGAGAGAAATTGATGATAAAATGATTGTGTGCGCTGTCTTGTTGGACTTCAGTGCAGCTTTTGACATTATTGATAGTCTGCTGCTGGAAAAACGTACGTGTTATGGCTTTACACCCACTGCTATAATGTGGATAAAGAGTTACTTGTCTAACAGACACAGAGGGTGTTCTTTAATGGAAGCCTATCAAATATAATCCAGCTAGAATCAGGAATTCCCCAGGGTAGTTGTTTAGGCCCCTTGCTTTTTTCAATTTTTACTAACGACATGCCACTGACTTTGAATAAAGCCAGAGTGTCTATGTATGCGGATGACTCAACACTATACACATCAGCTACTACAGTGACTGAAATGACTGCAACACTCAAGGAGCTGCAGTTAGTTTCAGAGTGGTTGGCAAGGAATAAGTTAGCCCTAAATATTTATAGCATTGTATCTGGAACAAAACACTCACTAAACCCTAAGCCTCAATTAAATCGTGTAATAAATCATTTGGAAATTGAGCAAGTTGAGATGACAAAACTGCTTGGAGTAACCCTAGATTGTAAACTGTCATGGTCAAAACATATTGATGCAGTAGTAGCTAGATGGGGAGAAGTCTGTATATAATAAAGCGATGCTCTGCCTCCTTAACAACACTATCAACAAGGCAGGTCCTACAGGCCCTAGTTTTGTGCCACAAAAAAAGAAAAAAAAGAACAGGGCAGCACAGCTGGCCCTTGGATGTACACAGAGAGCTAATATTAATCATATGCATGTCAATCTCTCCTGGCTCAAAGTGGAGGAGAAATTGACTTCATCACTACTTTTATTTAGGAGAGGTATTGACATGTTGAATGCACCGAGCTGTCTGTCTAAACTACTGGCACACAGCTTGCGCACATGCATACCCCACAAGAGATCTCTTCACAGTCCCCAAGTCCATAACAGACTATGGGAGGCACACAGTACTACATAGAGCCATGACTACATAGAACTCTATTCCGCATCAAGTAACTGACACAAGCAGTAAAATGAGATAGAAAAAACAGATAGAAAAACACCTTGTGGAACAGCAGGGACTGTGAAACAACAAACACAGACACATACACACGATAACATACGCACTATACATACACATGGATTTAGTACTGTAGATATGTGGTAGTTGTGGAGTAGGGGCCTGAGGGCACACAGTGTGTTGTGAAATCTGTGAATGTATTGTAATGGTAATTTAATTGTATAATCTGCCTTAATTTTGTTGGACACCAGGAAGAGTAGCTGCTGCTTTGTCAGCAGCTAATGGGGATCCATAATAAATGCAAATACAAAAGGTATTGTTTTCATGCTACTGTCAGCAACAGAATAGGATATAATAGGATATAAAGCTGGGTGGATAACACTTAACATTAAGTTGCGCTATTACACTGTAGTTATGTTTTATTGCACTGCAGTTAAGGTATAACTGATGGATTATATTGGTTAATATAATATCACGCACACGCAAACATAATTATGGATTCCAAATGGATTATGAATTATAATCATTAATAGCTGCTTCACGTTTGGGACACTTTATGAAATATCGAGACTCTACAAGTTTGAATTGAAGTAGGTTGATGGGCATTTTATGTAGCTATTTTGTGTAGGCATCTTGAAATTGCATTTGTGTACCTGTATTGAATATACATTTACCAGTTAGAGTGTAACAACGCATAATTACAACATTAACTATCATGTAATAATCGTGCAATAATGCAACTTAATGCAACGTAAAGTGTTGCCGCATTCTCAAATTATAGTAAAATGATTATTATTAACATTAGCAACGAAATAGTAACAAACCATGTTTGAGAGAGAAAGGGAGAGGGAGTTGATTTAACTTTTAAACTTTGATTAAGTGTTATCATAGCCTACTATTAATAGACTACTAATAACCTTTAATGGATGCGAATCCTATTCTGTGCCAGTGTCATTCAGGTTTTTTGTTGACTCAGAGACAAAAACAAATCGCAAAGCATGAATGAAAGATATTTTCATAGATTTTTGCATTTTTTTCAGTGTAAGGCAGGTTTTTTTTGTAAAAAACCTGCAACATATTTTGAGTTGTACCCGTGGCACATCAAATATGTTTTATTCAAAATAAAATGTAATTTTTTTCGGGGTAGTTCTATTTCTGCCAGTCTAAGCATGGATATTTAACCTTGTGATTATGAAAAATTTATCAAATAAAAAACAGTAGGGTACATTCATATGAAATCACAATAAAAATGAATTCTTGGCTTTATTCTTGAATATAACTAATATGGGCATAGGTGACACTCCCAATTAACATTAAAAAAAGCCTTTTGGGGAATTGAAATTGCTGTTTTGTTTTTTTTGCTACTTTGAAAACCTTATACGTCTTTGACCCATCTACTAGCATGCCAACAGTTACCAAAGACTTCCAGCCATTGCGCTAACGCTAGTTGGCAGTTGAACTAACGCTAGTTAGCAACTTCCTTCAAGCTGCACACAGAGGCATAAAAATGGTATCCACAAGTTCATTTGACCCTGGGGAAGTAGATAAAGGGCTTCATTGCCAACATCCTGAAGTATCCCTTAAATGTGGAACTTGTACTCGTCTTTCTCAAACCCACAGTAGTTTGCAGCATCGTTAGGACTAGCAGTAATCATAGAACAAGAGAACTAGCAATGTTGTGTTATTGATTAAGATGTTATTGTAAGTCCTCCGTGTAATCATGTGTACAGTGGTGAATGAGGACTGCTAGCTCCCTTCTGCTCTCCCTCTTCCCTTTGCCACATTTTCTACTTTTACAGCATCCTTTTTTCTCTGGCCTCTGGAGCATTCCCTCAGATAGAGAAGTCTGTCTGGCCGTCTCAGGAGTTTTCCTCCAGTGCTCTGCGGAAACTGAGCCGTTTGACGGAATCCCTTTGGATGGGACAGCAGAGAAGATGAGGAGGAGGAGGAGGAGGAGGAGGAGAGGAAACTATTCAATTACATTTGCATGGGGGCATAGGCAACATGAAAATACAACACAGCAGCTGTCAGATTCTTTCAGATGACATAAGCAAGCAGGACTGTTAATTGGATTAACATGAAACTAAAACTAACATTCTTATTAAAAATATTCAGGTATCAGTGGTGTTCCAAATGGAACTATTTTCCCTATATATAGTAGGGGCCATAGTGGTATAGGGAATGGGGTGCCATTTGGGACAAAACTATAAACCTCCTCCGTTTCCAAACATTTCCCCTCACATTTGGGCCCGAATGGACTCAACCCTGCATTGCGCACTTTGATGATCCGTTACCTGTTCCCCAGGCGTGGCTTGATGGGTTTGTAGAGCTCGGGTATCTTCCTCTCCAGCATGGGCCGCAGGTTCTCTCTCAGACGGTTGTAGTTCTTCTTCAACTCCTGCTGGTACTCCTTCTGGTCAAACGTGATCAGGTGCTTGTTCTTCTCCACAGCCTCGCCACACCTACAGAGGAACAGGGGGGGGGGGGAATGGAAAATGGAACCCTATTCCCTATATACAGTAGACCAGGGTCCATAAAGTAATGCACTATATACACTGTAGGGAATATGGTACCATTTGGGATATAACCATTCTGTGGGCTGTCTCAAGTCTTGAATGAGTTCCTCTCCTCACCTTCATCACTTAACACTGACCTGACATTACTTTTCATTCATCTTCATGAGGATGTTCATGCATCCATTTCATTTCCTTATTTTCTTTTCATGCATTTCAGTTTATTTCCTGAACGAACTATGTGACCGACATGGATTTGTCCCCAAATCAGTTCACATTGGCATTTAATAATTGTTTCACCTTATTAAGCAACCTGTGTGTCCACCTGTATTAGATGTTCAGTCTTTCTCTGAGCCTTGCTTCCTTTTTTAGTACAGGATTGCTCAAGGAAGGAAAGTGTCTCTTGTAGTACTGTGCTGAGAGTGGCAGGGAGTATAGTGATCCATGCCCAAACACAGTACCCTGGGGTTGAACCTCATTTCAGAGGACTGGTACGGTACGGGGTCTTGTCTGCCCGCATTCACAATTACAACATACATAATGGATGAACGAGGCAGAAGGAAATGGAAATACGAGGATGCTTATAAAACATATGGTTGCACTTCTCTCCCCTTTTAATGCAAGTAATATGAAAAATGGAATCTAACAGAATACAGTAAATGCATAGGGACTGCTGAAAAAAAGGGGGCTGGGGGGAAAAGGCATTTCACTCCCCCCCCGAAAAACCTCAGTTGATGTGTTGCTACTAGCTAGCCATCGTCCTTCCAGCCCAAATAGCAGCTTGAGAAGTGGATACTTGGAATATAATGAGCTCTTGCAAACTTGCATGGATTATGGAGGAAAATAAATGTTTCTGAAATGACGGTAAATATTTGCTGGCCTGCTTGCAGCAATCAACGTAGTTGGAATGTGACATGAGGGTTCCCAAATGAAAGCCACCTTTCGGAGGCAAACGATACGAGACATACACACATACACACAGAGACACACTCCCTGGACCAAATCACCATAGTCCCTGCCTCATCCGTTTAGACGGTTGGTTTAAATTATGTTTAAAATATTAAAACTAAAATGAAAGTCCCCAGGGAACAATACCGTTTTTCTGTTCCATGCAGCTGAGTGATATTAAAGAGGAAACAAGTTAATACGCCTGTCCAGTTGTGATTTAGTACAACGTCTAGATTCCTTCAGTATCACCTAGGAATGTATTCCAGTAATACCAAGACAGATGGTGTGGGTGCATACATAGCTGGTTTTAACTGTCATTCGCTTGCTTTTCCATGTCCACCATTTTTTATAGTTATCATTTGTATTTATTTAATTAGGCAAATCAGTTAAGAACAAATTCTTATTTACAATGAAGGCCTACACCAACCAAACAACGCGGGGCCAATTGTGGCCAGTTGTGATACAGTCTGGATTTGAACCAGGGGGTCTATAGTGACGCCTCTAGCACTGAGATGCAGTGCCTTAGACCACTGCGCCACTCGGGAGCCCAATAGTACCATGCAACAGTACCACTAAAGCTATTTCAAACCATTAATGCCAGAAATATATACAGTGCGGGAAAAAAGTATTTGATCCCCTGCTGATTTTGTACGTTTGCCCACTGACAAAGAAATAATCCATCTATAATTTTAATGGTAGGTTTATTTGAGCAGTGAGAGACAGAATAACAACAAAAAAATCCAGAAAAACACATGGCAAAAATGTTATAAATTGATTTGCACTTTAATGAGGGAAATAAGTATTTGACCCCTCTGCAAAACATGACTTAGTACTTGGTGGCAAAACCCTTGTTGGCAATCAGAGGTCAGATATTTCTTGTAGTTGGCCACCAGGTTTGCACACATGTCAGGAGGGATTTTGTCCCACTCCTCTTTGCAGATCTTCTCCAAGTCATTAAGGTTTTGAGGCTGACGTTTGGCAACTCGAACCTTCAGCTTCCTCCACAGATTTTCTATGGGATTAAGGTCTGGAGACTGGATGGGCCACTCCAGGACTTTAATGTGCTTCTTCTTGAGCCACTCCTTTGTTGCCATGGCCATGTGTTTTGGGTCATTGTCATGCTGGAATACCCACCCACGACCCATTTTCAATGCCCTGGCTGAGGGAAGGAGGTTCTCACCCAAGATTTGACGGTACATGGCCCCGTCCATCGTCCCTTTGATGCGGTGAAGTTGTCCTGTCCCCTTAGCAGAAAAACACCCCCAAAGCATAATGTTTCCACCTCCATGTTTGATGGTGTGGATGGTGTTCTTGGGGTCATAGGCAGCACTCCTCCTCCTCCAAACACTGCGAGTTGAGTTGATGCCAAAGAGCTCCATTTTGGTCTCATCTGACCACAACACTTTCACCCAGTTGTCCTCAATCATTCAGATGTTCATTGGCAAACTTCAGAAGGGCATGTATATGTGCTTTCTTGAGCAGGGGGACCTTGCGGGCCCAACAGGATATCAGTCCTTCATGGAGTAGTGTGTTACCTCTTGGTGACTATGGTCCCAGCTGCCTTGAGATCATTGACAAGATCCTCCCTTGTAGTTCTGGGCTGATTCCTCACCGTTCTCATGATCATTGCAACTCCACGAGGTGAGATCTTGCATGGAGCCCCATGCCAAGGGAGATTAACAGTTCTTTTGTGTTTCTTCCATTTGCGAATAATCACAACTGTTGTCACCTTCTCACCAAGCTGCTTGGCGATGGTTTTGTAGTCAATTCCAGCCTTGTGTATGTCTACAATATTGTCCCTGACATCCTTGGAGAGCTCTTTGGTCTTGGCCATGGTGGAGAGTATGGAATCTGATTGATTGCTTCTGTGGACAGGTGTCTTTTATACAGGTAACAAACTGAGATCAGGAGCACTACCATTAAGAGTGTGCTCCTAATCTCAGCTCGTTACCTGTATAAAATACACCTGGGAGCCAGAGACCTTTCTGGTTGAGAGGAGGTCAAATACTTATTTCCCTCATTAAAATGCAAGTCAATTTACAACATTTTTGACATGTGTTTTTCTGGATTCTTTTTGTTGTTATTCTGTCTCTCACTATTCAAATAAACCTACCATTAAAATTATAGACTGATCATTTCTTTGTCAGTGGGCAAACGTACAAAATCAGCAGGGGATCAAATACTTTTTTCCCTCACTGTATTCCACCACAAAATGTACTATTGCCGGCATTGAAAACGAGTGTACACTTTGGGGAAAAGATGGAGAATCGAACTGCACCCAAAACAAGTGTCAGAGCAAGATCAAAAGTGAGAGCACAAAGTGTAAGTTTGATGTGTTTCTCATCACTGGCTGGTAGGCGTGGATTGCAGTTGCACGGTAGTGTTTGGTTTGGCTCTCACCTCATGATGAACTCTTTGAAACACAGGCGCAGTTTGTTGTGGTGGCGGAAGAGCTTGGGGTCTGCTGGGATCTCATTCAGAAAGACCTGGGCCACCTCCAACGGTCCCTACACACACACACACACACACACACACACAGAGAGAGAGAGAGCGTGAAGGATGGAAGGAAAAGAGGGGAGCAATGATGAATGCCTTGCTTTCATTAGAGGAAACTTCATTAGAGGAAACTACTTCCTAACTGAATACTCAGTAATGACTTTCATTAGAGGAAACTACTTCCTAACTGAATGCTTAGTAATGACTTTCATTAGAGGAAACTAACTGAATACTCAGTAATGACTTTCATTAGAGGAAACTAACTGAATACTTAGTAATGACTTTCATTAGAGGAAACTAACTGAATACTTAGTAATGGCTTTCATTAGAGGAAACTAACTGAATACTCAGTAATGACTTTCATTAGAGGAAACTAACTGAATACTCAGTAATGACTTTCATTAGAGGAAACTAACTGAATATTTAGTAATGGCTTTCATTAGAGGAAACTAACTGAATACTCAGTAATGACTTTCATTAGAGGAAACTAACTGAATGCTTATGTAATGAATGCGTTCCAAACAGCCCCCTATTTCATAGATAGTGGACTTCTTTTGACCAGAGCCCATTACATAAGGAATATGGTGCCATATGATACGCAGCCAAAGTGTCCAAAGGCCACACTGTTCAGCCAGGACATAAGGAAGAGATCAGATGGAGGACACCCTGATTAGCCTGATCACTGTGTGGCTAATGTCACCACTAACTCTGCCTACAAGCAGCCATTTGGCTCCCATTCATTCCCTCTCTGGGATCGTGTTATCCTAACTGATATTTATCATGAAACCACAGCACGCTCACATGGCCAGGCATTAGAATGCTCATCGGGGTTCATTCGCAAACATATGTGCTAGACTAGGGCCTGGAGAGACGGACAGACAGCGGGGAGCCATCCCTCTCTACTGATTAGGCCCAGGGCTGTGTTTGTTTATGGACAGCATGAACATTAAGGTTGTGTATACAGTCAGCAGGTGAAAGCAGGGGTTGCTGTCAGAATAGACTATACAAAAGAGAGCTGGGGCCTGGTGTAACTACATCATTACTTTAGCGTTTAGCCAACGTTTGACGGGAGCTGGGAGCCATCAGATCAAAGGGTTTCAGTGTTTAGCGCAGACATGAAAGAAGAGGTTGTGAATGAAGGTTTTAACTGAATCAGCCGAGGCACTGTACAGACGATGTTATGGTTGAACTGGACTCTTTGATGTATCATGTCTCCCACCTGCTCTTTATCAAGTTACTTACTAACTTCCTAGATTGGATGCTTCCTCAAGGTTAGTGATGAGGATTCAGAAGAATACAACTCACACCTACGAGATACACTATGCCATCACTTCAGTTGGCTTTTCACACTTGTTTTTCCTCTTCATTTGATGTGTGGAGTCCATGAGTAACTTTCAAATCAGTAATGTTAATGTTAAAAATGCCAGTGTGGGGGACGCAGAAACATGTATTCCTTTGGGGTCAGGACATGTGGCTGGAGGTACCTGGTTGACGGTGGCTCCCACAGAGCCCTGTAGAAGCATCTGGAGCATCTTAGCATCGGGCTGCTCCCTGTGTGTGGCTACTGCTAACTCCCTGGTCTTCTTCTGCATGTCCTCGATGGCCACCTCAATGGGAGTCAGGTCAAACTTGGGGATGGGAGGATGAGAAGGAAGGAGAGGCAAAGAAAGTGAAAAGGTACAAGTTAGATTTGGACAGATAAAAAAAATATATATATATGTCTAATTGGCTAAGAGTCATTAACGATCAAAAAGCAAAGATGAAGCCAATATTGAAAATCCGTGTCTAAACAGGCTTTGTTCTACCAGCATACCTCTTCTTTCTGGATGACGTTGATGCGTGTCTTGATGTAGGGGAAGGTGTGCATGGTGGTGAGGATGGTCTTCCTCTTGTACTGCTCGTTGAGCTCACCGCGCGGCCGCCCGGCCTTGGTGAAGGGCGTGGTGTACATGAAGCGACGCAAGTTGAAGTTCTTCTCAAAGTTGGTCAGGCGGTCTTTCATCTCATAGTCATCAAAGAAGGGCTCCACGTAGGTGATCTGTATGTAGGCCTGTGGGAGGGAGAGAGAGAGAGAGTGAACGGAGGGGCGGAGAATGAGAGAAAAAGCGAGTGAGAGGATAAAAGTGGAGATCCATCTAGTTGTTTGTGAATGTTCCTCTCAATAATTTGACATTCACAAACAACTAGATGCATCTCTGCTTTTATGCGAGTCAGAAGGTAGTGAAAAGGGACACAGCAGGATCACAGGATGGTTTGGTGGTGTACTGTCATATACTGTACCTTGTTAGCATCCAGTTTGCTTCTGTCTATGTCTTTGGAGTCTTTGATCATCTCCAGGGCATCGCCAAAACACTGACTGTAGAAGTTCTACAACACCAATAGATACAGTACTCCTATGAATAGATGCAGTACTCCTATGAATAGATGCAGTACTCCTATGAATAAATGCAGTACTCCTGTGAATAAATGCAGTACTCCTGTGAATAAATGCAGTACTCCTGTGAATAAATGCAGTACTCCTGTGAATAAATGCAGTACTCCTGTGAATAAATGCAGTACTAATATGAGTAAATGCAGTACTTGTGAATAGATGCAGTATTCATATGAATAGATGCAGTACTCATTTGAATAGATGCAGTTTTTATATCCATGCAGTAAAAGCATGCACCCATGAACGCACAGACACACACGCACGCAGACACAAGCTCTCTCTCAGTTACCTCCAGTCTGTGGGATATCTCTGGCAGGTGGGTGATCCCTGGCTCCTTGTAAACAAACTCCTGTTCGTCCAGGTCTCCAAACTTGGCCCCATAAAAACCCACCCGGAAATACGTCCCAAACATCCTCTTATGGCCCTGGGACGCGACAAACACGTGAAAGCGACTTGTAACATTATACACAAAAAAGAATAATTAACATCCAAGTGAAGGAAATAGGTAGACAGCTTTCCTCCAAATACAGCACATCAATGTCCAACTGTAATCATTTCACTATAATTCTAAGTACTTCATATGTATTGTGACTGTAATCCCTTCATATAGAGTAGTCCACGCTGATGTCTGTCTGTACCTTCTGAATGATGTTGTCGAAGGCTCTCTGGAGTTTCTCGTGAGTAGAGACCAGCTCCCGGAAATCTCTGTGAGCCTCCAGAACAGGCATTATGATCTTATACACTTCATTTACTGTCTCATACAGACCACCCTGAAAACAAAGCAACAACACACTATTATCACCATTGTTGAGTGTCTTTATGTGAGTGCAGCAGTACCATTATTTAGGATCCGCTTTTGTTTGTTTGTCTGTTTGTGTGTCTTACGTTGCTGAAGAGTTCCGCAGCCTGCTTCAGTAGACCCACCAGACCACTGGTGGTGAAGTATTGTCCTGAACAGACACCGTCCTCATCTGGGGACAGTATGTCATCTGATACCGCTGACTCCTCCAGCACATTGGAAGAGATGTTCTATAGAAGCAACCAACCAATCAGACTCATCCGGCATGTCACAAATGGGAATCAATCAATTAATCAATCAGGTATTACTGACAGCTTTGTTTTTCACAAACAACGAAGACATGAAGTGATTAAGCAAGACAGCAGCCAATCAATGAAACATTACATTGAGTATACAGTTCCCCTTTATGGCAACAGACCATAATCAGTAGTGAGTGAGTGAGTGAGTGAGTGAACAGTCTAGGTACCCACCTGAAAGGTGACACTGCCCACAGGTAGGTATTTGTGGTCCTCCAGCATGCTGAGGTATTCAGCCACCAGGGCTGCAGCATGGACCAGACACATGGCCGACTCGGTAAAACACTTCCTGTTCTTGTGTTTTTCCGCCATGTTCTGCAGCCAGGTCAACCTCAGGTCAGGAGACGTCTGGTAACCCTTCGCTATCCTGGAGACAGAAGGAGTGATGCTGAAATCCAAACCAACCCCAGTACTCAAGCTCTTAGGTACTCCTGTAGATCTGGGACTATATTCATAAAACTTCTCAGAGAAGAAATGCTGATCTAGGATCAGTTTTCCCTTTTAGATTGTAATGAACGAACGGTGGGACCTGATTCTAGATTAGACGCTTTGTGTATACGGGTCCTGTAATCAGCTATAATAATGTGTTCTCCTTGCATCCTGTTAGGCTGGGAGGTCAGTGAGTGAATGGTTTGGGGTGAGGGAAGCATTTGAGGAGGGCTGGGAGTCAGTTTTAGGTAGCATAATGTAAATTCAATAATTCATAACCTTTTACAGATGCTTGGCTTATGCAGAATGATAAACAAGAATGTATTTGTAGACATGCAGAATGTAAGCAGATGACACATGCACAGAGAGTCTGCATTCACACCCACACAAACTCGGTATGGATTTACATACACAAAAAACAGATCTCTGTCCCAAACTGCTACCACATGGTTTCCATAGTGAGGAACAAACAGAGAAGAAACCAATCCACAAAGAAATGAATAGGAACCAGGAGAAAAACATACACAGAGCCCTACAGCAGGAATGAAGGAGTGAGTGAATGAGTACCTGTACATGAGGTCCATGAGCATCTCTGGGTCTTCCTGGAACTCTCTCATCTTCACCGTGTCTGACAGGATACTGTTTAAGTTCCTCAGCAGCTCATCCACCTACACAATAACACTAGGGTTGATATCAACGTGTGTGTGTGTGTGTGTGTGTGTGTGTGTGTGTGTGTGTGTGTGTGTGTGTGTGTGTGTGTGTGTGTGTGTGTGTGTGTGTACCTGTGAGGGCAGCGGTGTGTTCTGCATCTCTGTGTCCTCCTCTGCATAGGCCAGTATGGTGCGTAGGGACCTGCGGAGATACTCCTCATGGAAGTCCGAGGACTTCCCCACCAGAGAGGCTAGAGACATAGTCACCTGCATCTTCACCCGGGAGAAGTTCTACACAGCACAGAGAGAGCGAGAGGAACAGGGGCAGGAGTATCTGGGGTTAGGTGGGACCTAGACTGCGTCCCAAATAGCACCCCATTACATACATAGTGCAGTACTTTTTTTAAATGGCCCATCTCTGTAGACAGAGAGGGACCTGTCCTGTGGCCCTCTGTCCATCTCTGTAGAGGGGGATTTGACAAGGAGGAGGCCCATACTCATAATCAGGGCTTGGAGTGGAAGGACATTAACACAGGCTGGCTGTATTCATAAAAAGCTCAACTATAAAAATATATTAAAGAATGATATGACATTGCTCAGTCATGTATTGGATAATAAAGTAGACTTTAGGGTTGTCAATATTCCCCTTTAAGTCTATCTACTTGTCTAGGTCTGTCTCCCTCTGAACCTCTCTCTCTGCCTTATTCTCTGAACCTCTCTCTCTGCCTCATTCTCTGAACCTCTCTCTCTGCCTCATTCTCTGAACCTCTCTCTCTGTCCCTTTCTTTGAATCTCTCTCTTGCTCTGTCTCCCTCTCCCTCTGCCTCGTTCTCTGAATCTCTCTCCCACTGTTGCTTTCCCCTTCTCTCTGAATCTCTCTCTGTCTCCTTCACCCTCTGCTGCTCTCTGAATCTCTCTCCCACTGTTGCTTTCCCCTTCTCTCTGAATCTCTCTCTTTCTCCTTATCCTTCTCATGTTCTTTCTTGGTCAGTCCAGTTCTTGCTGGGGGGGGGGGGGTCACAGAGTTTCCTCCAGGTAACGGAGGGCTTAGCGCTGACATGGTTGTGTGTGTGTGTGTGTGTGTGTGTATAACCCCATCCATCTCTGCCATCATCAGCAAAGCGAGAAATTATCTCCCATTAGCTGAGACATAATCACCTATGGATCATCTCTACGGCCCCATTCTGTTAAACCGAGTGTGGCGCCAGGCCTGATACGTTTTGTGTGTGTGTGTCTTCCCTGTGCTGGGGTCACTATCACTGAGTGATGGTGTTATTCCTTGTTTCTTTCCATCCTTCTCTCTGCCTTTCACTTACCTACAACCAGGTTTCCGTCCAACCTTATGCTGGATAAAAAAAAAGTCAATACAGGCCTAATGGAAACAGAAAATGTGTCGGTAAATGTTCAAAATGTGGACAAAACAAAATACCCTAGACAAGGTGAGTCTTTTTTGGTCTGTAAAATTAAACGTGTGAAATGGTGGTGGAAACGCTTTGATGTACAAATCTCTCCAGCACTACCCTCCCTCCCTCCCTCCTTCCCTCCCTCTCACCCTACCCATCCCTCCCTCCCTCCTTCCTTCCCTCCCTCCCTCTCACCCTACCTCCCTCTCACCCTACCTCCCTCCCTCTCACCCTACCCCTCCCGCCCTCCCTCTCACCCTACCCCCCTCCCTCTCACCCTACCCCTCCCGCCCTCCCTCTCACCCTACCCCCCTACCCCTCCCGCCCTCCCTCTCACCCTACCCCCCCGCCCTCTCACCCTCCCTCTCACCCTACCCCTCTCTCCCTCTCACCCTACCTCCCTCTCACCCTACCCCTCCCTCTATCTACATCTCGCTACCTCCCACCTCTTCTCTCCCTCCCTATAGGAAACACATTTACATTTGAAAAGCAACTAAAATAAACAAATCAACAAACATGAGAAGAAACAAAATAAAATGTTACAGTAAACATTGCACGCATAAAGGTTTCATGAGGATAAAGAATGTTATCAGCAATAAAACATAACAGATACATATTGCTTGTATTTACAATGTTGTTTGTGCCCTGTTTTCATGACAACTGGTCACAAATCTTGCTGCTGTGATTTGCACATTGCGGTATTTTGTGTAACAGATATAGAGTAAATCAATGTTTGATTTGTTTTCAAATTCTTTCTGGGTCAGTGTGATGTATGGGGAAAATGTGTGGTCATACATTTGTAAGGAATTGCAGCCCCGTTTTCACCTAATTTTGTGGGCAGTGAGCACAGACTTTCTTCTCTCGAGAGCCAGGTCTGCCTCTCTCAATAGCATGGCTATGCTCCCTGAGTCTGTACAGAGTCAAGGATTCTCTTAATTTTGGGTCTGTCACAGTGGTCAGGTATTCTGCTACTGTGTATTTTCTGACGGGCCGCCCCCAGGTGGTGAAGGTAGGAAACAACACCTCCACTTCGCTGATCCTCAACAGTGGGGCCCCACAAGGATGCGTGCTCAGCCCCCTCCTGTACTCCCTGTTCACCCATGACTGCGTGGCCACACACGCCTCCAACTCAATTATCAAGTTTGCAGACGACACAACAGTAGTAGGCCTGATTACCAACAACGGCGAGACAGCCTACAGGGAGGAGGTGAGGGCCCTGGGAGTGTGGTGCCAGGAAAATAACCCTCACCAAACGTAAACAAAACTAAGGAGCTGATCGTGGACTTCAGGAAACAGCAGAGGGAGCACCCCCGTATCGACGGGACCGCAGTGGAGAAGGTGGACAGCTTCAAGTTCCTTGGCGTACACATCACTGACAAACTGAAATGGTCCACCCACACAGACAGTGTGGTGAAGAAGGCAACAATGAAGAAGGCAACAAGAAGCCAACAATGCCTCTTCAAACTCAAGAGACTGAAGAAATTTGGCTTGTCACCTAAAACCCTCACAAACCTTTACAGATGCACAATTGAGAGCATCCTGTCAGGCTGTATCAATGCCTGGTATGGCAACTGCACCACCTTCAACTGCAGGGCTCTCCAGAGGGAAGTGGGGTTTGCCGAATGCAACACTAGGGGGCAGGCTACCTGCCCTCCAGGACACCTACAGCACCCATTGTCACAGGAAGGCCAAAAAGATTATCAAGGACAACAACCACCCGATCCACTGCCTGTTCACCCCTCTATCATCCAGAAGGCGAGGTCAGTACAGGTGCATCAAAGCTGGGATCGAGAGATTGAAAAACAGTTTCTATCAAGGCCATCGGAATGTTAAACAGCCATCACTAGCACAGCGGCCGCTGCACTATATACATACACTTGAAATCACTGGCCAATTTAATAATGGGACATTAGTCACTTTAATAATGTTTACACATTTTGCATTATTCATCTCATATGTATATACTGTATTCTGCCCTATTTTACTGTATATTAGTCTATGCCGCTCTGACATTGCTCATTCAAATATTTATATATTCTTAATTCCATTCCTTTACTATAGATTGTGTGTCTTGTTAGATATCTGTGGAGTCTGTTTGTGAACAGAACCCCAAAACCAGCTGGCTGAGGGGAATCTTCTCTAGGTTCATCTCTCTGTAGGGGAGGACTTTGCAGTGTAACGTGTGGGCATCGCTTCCTTTTAGGTGGTGGTAGAATTTTACAGATCTTTTGGGGATTTCAATTGGGTGTTTGTCCCCTTTTGTGAATTATTGGTTGGTGAGCGGACCCCAGACCTCACAACCATAAAGGACAATGGGTTCTATAACTGATTTAAGTACTTTTAGCCAGATCCTAATTGGGATGTCAAGTTTTACGTTCCTTTTGATGGCATAGAATGTGCATTTGTTGTTCTGGCAACTGGACCCATTTTGGAACACCTTTATTTTTGGAGAAATGTTCTCTGGTCTGATGAAACAAAAATAGAACTGTTTGGCCATAATGACCATCGTTATGTTTGGAGGAAAAAGGGGGATGCTTGCAAGCCAAAGAACACCATCCCAACCATGATGCACAGGGATGGCAGCATCATGTTGTGGGGGTGCTTTGCTGCAGGAGGGACTGGTGCACTTCACAAAATACATGGCATCATGAGGGAGGAAAATGATGTGGTTATATTGAAGCAACATCTCAAGGCATCAGTCAGGAAGTTAAAGCTTGGTCGCAAATGGGTCTTCCAAATGGACAATGACCACAAGCATACTTCCAAAGTTGTGGCAAAATGGCTTTAGGACAACAAATTCAAGGTATTGGAGTGGCCGCCATGGAGCCCTGACCTCAATCCTATAGAAAATGTGTGGGCAGAGGAATGGGAGGAGGAATGGGCCAAACTGGGAAGCTTGTGGAAGGCTACCCGAAACGTTTGACACAAGTTAAATAATTTGGGAGGGAATGCAGTCCCCTCCAGGTAGGTGTTTGCCCCCCTGTGTGTGGAGGGTCCAGTTCTGGCACTGAGGTTAGACTAGTACATGTCGCTGGGGATGGAAATGGTTGATCTCCCACTCTAGGATGGAGAAGATGTCTTCATTAAAGTATGGGGATATAAGTAGCACACAGGAGGACATTTTTCTCTGTTGAGATGACTTCCATTTTAATTTCTAGTCAAATGTAAAATGTTTCTGTTTTGCTTAATTTAATTGAGTGGATTAGGTCTGATCTAACCTGAGCACGTGTGATTTTTAAGTTGTCAAGGTTGGGGACATGGAAGGGTCAGGAGGATTGGTTTGACTGTGGCCATGGTTGGTTGGGAGGGTGTTGACTGGTTGGGTTGGGAGGGTGTTGACTGGTTGGGTTGGGAGGGTGTTGACTGGTTGGGGTGGGAGGGTGTTGACTGGTCGGTTTGGGAGGGTGTTGACTGGTTGGGGTGGGAGGTTGTTGGCTGGTCGGTTCGAGAGGGTGTTGGCTGGTCGGTTGGGGAGGGTGTTGGCTGGTCGGTTGGGGAGGGTGTTGGCTGGTCGGTTGGGGAGGGTGTTGGCTGGTCGGTTGGGGAGGGTGTTGGCTGGTCGGTTGGGGAGGGTGTTGGCTGGTCGGTTGGGGAGGGTGTTGGCTGGTCGGTTGGGGAGGGTGTTGGCTGGTCGGTTGGGGAGGGTGTTGGCTGGTCGGTTGGGGAGGGTGTTGGCTGGTCGGTTGGGGAGGGTGTTGGCTGGTCGGTTGGGGAGGGTGTTGGCTGGTCGGTTGGGGAGGGTGTTGGCTGGTCGGTTGGGGAGGGTGTTGGCTGGTCGGGGTGGGAGGGTGTTGGCTGGTCGGGGTGGGAGGGTGTTGGCTGGTTGGGGTGGTGAGGTGCCTGGTGGTGCCTCTCTCCCTCTCCCTTTTTCTCACTCGTACTGTCATTACTTACAGAAAGGCAGGGACACAGGGGTAGACAGTGACATATCTCCCTGTTCACTTCTAAGTACCCAGAAACACATCATTCAGCAACTTTCTCCACTGAGCTCAAAATAGACATGGAAACGACTGGGTGGTAGAGGAAAAAGGATGAGACGGAATCTCTGTGTGTGTGTGTGTGTGTGTGTGTGTGTGTGTGTGCGTCCGTGCGCTCACATTGGCTGAGCTGAAGCTGTATCTCATGATGAGGTATAGGGTAGCGCAGGCCTGGCTTCTATTTCCATCCACAGGACTGCTACAGTGCTGGAGCACCTTCTGACACAGGTCTGCACATTGCTCGGCTTCCTCTTCAAATAACAGGTCACCAAACTATAACACACACAATACTGTGAGTACACGCACACACATCCATACACACACAATACCGTCAGTATATATTGTATATAGACAAT